>NW_007165701.1:0-769 GCF_000164805.1 Carlito syrichta
CCCCAGCTAGGCAACTGGCTAGCCAGCTGACTTAAATCGCTGACTTAACTAGATAGCAAGCTGACTTAACTAGCTTACTTAACAAACTAGCTACCAAGCTAGGCAGCTGGGTTATCTAGCTGTCTTAACCATCTAGCTACCTAACTGGCTATCTAGCTAGCCAGCTGCCATAATTAGCTGTCTTAACTAGCTACCCAGCCGAATTAACTAGCTGACTTATATAGCTAGTTTCCTAGCCAGCCAGCTGACTTAATTAGCTGAAATAACTAGCTGTCCAGATGGCTAGCCATCTAATTTAACTGGCTTTTTAACAAGCTAACCAGCTGGATAGGAAACTAACTTAATGGGTTGACTTAACTACCTAACCTGCTGGTTGCCAGCTGACTTAACCAGCTACTCAGCTGACTACCCAGCTGAATTAACTAGCTGGCTACCTATCTAGCCAGCTGACTAGCCAGCTGACTTACCTTGCTGACTTAAGCAAGCAAGCTGGCTAGCCAGCTAACTAATCTAGCTAGCTAGCTTCCTAGCCAGCAGGCTATTCAGCTGACTTAACTAGGTGAATTAAACAGCTATCCTGCTGGTTAGTAAGCTGACTTATCTAGCTAGCTACCTACCTACCCAGCTGGCTAGATAGATGATTAAACTAGATTATTTAACCAGCTAACCAGTTGGCTATCCAGCTGACTTACTCTCTGACATCACTAACTAGGAAGGTAGCTATCTAGCTGAGTTAACTAGCTAACTACCTACCTTGCCAGTTGGATAT
>NW_007165702.1:0-1268 GCF_000164805.1 Carlito syrichta
GATCCTGAGGATCTGTAATGAAAGATTTAGTGTATCCACGGAGCAAGTAACTCTGAAAATATAAGGACCCAGAAGCCCAGATTGCTGATTATACCTTATCAAGAGGCCCTGTAGATTCCAGAAAATGAGAACTCCTAGACCCGGATTTCCTTTTTATTCTCAGTAAGATATCCTGATTTTTCCTGTCGATTTGGATTCCAAGTTTAGTACATCAAATGACAGATGCCCAGAAGTTTCCCAGGTTTGTGCATTCCATGATTCCTTGTTACCATAAAAAGTACGTAGTAAACATTTGGCAAGTGCAAAGCCTTTCTCCTGTCTCAAAATATAAAGAGACACGAAAGGGGAAGGATTACAAGTTTCACCTTAAGACCAGAATTACATCCAAATATGACAAGAAGATTCTTTTTGTCCTGGAATCTGCTCTTAGTTGTTCCGAGGAACCTAACGGAATTGGAGTGCCCAATACCATTTACAACATTTAAGAGGACCAGAATGTTGCTGGAGTCCTGAAATGACCGATTCCTAATATCCGAATGCTATATTGCTCTGAAACATTTCGGGCGCTCGAAGATGTTTCTTGTTTGTCCAATAGCAGACAACCTGGGAATTTTTTGGATTGAGCTTGCGTCCAACAATGATTCTTTATTCGTACTTATTTGGAGGCCATGTAGTGTCCTGTATGTGAGGACCCTCTTTCCCTTTATTCCTGTTTTGAAACCCTGATTCTTGCTTAACCCTTTGTAAGAAGACATGTAAATTTTTTGATAGAGGAACCATGGAAACAGACTTCTCCTTTATTAGCAAGACGCCATATAGTTTCCTGTATTTGAGGATTGCTCTTATACACATTCATGTCTCAAATCCCTGATTCTTCTTTAGCTTTCAGCAACATGCCCTGTAGATATTTCAGACTGAGGATTTGTATAACCCAGATTCCTTATTTTTAGCAACAGCAATGCAGTTACCTGTATATGAGTACTCCTGTTCACAGATACATGTGTTGAAAGCTTGATTCTTGTTTAGAATTTAGGAAGACGCCGTATACCTTTTTGGAGATTGAGAAATCATGCCACCCACATTCCTTATTCTTTCTTAAGAAAAGTCAGTGCGTATGGTGTATATGAGGATTTGATTTCCCTAGTTTATGCTTCAAAAACCCAAATTCGTGTTTAGTCCTTATGAAGAAACCCTGAAGTTTTATTGGGAGGGAGGACACGTGTAAACCAGATTCCATTTTCTCCTTTAGCAAAAGACAGTGCAGTTTC
>NW_007165703.1:0-785 GCF_000164805.1 Carlito syrichta
CCAAGAATGACATTTTTAAAGTGATTTAAAAAAGGAAAACTGCTGAACTAATAGAATTAAGGATGTCTTTCAACAGTGAAGTTATTTTTAGATAAATAATGATGAAGGGAATATTGCTAGCAGGTCCATACTAAAAGAAAAACTTTGTTTTTTCAGGCAGATGGAAAACAATTCCACACAGTAACATGGAAAGTCAGGAAGAAGTGAATAATGCTAAGAGGAATAAACATGTGGCTGGATATAAGCGATTATTGATTGTACAAAGCAATAATCATAATATCTTTTGAAATTTAACATTGATGCAATAAAAAAGGTGAAATAATGGTACAGCAAAACAGGTGAGGGAGGTAAATGGAGTCAAATAGTTCTAAAATTGAGCAGGGGTAATAAAAATGATAGTGTGTATAAGGTTATCATAGATCAAGAAAGCATGTTACAATCTTTAGGCTAACCATTGAAAGAATGGTAAAAGAAGACATAACTAGCATGTTAATATAAAGAAAATAAATGGAATAATAAAAGTATTTATTATCAAACAACAAGGGAAGGGGAACTAACATTTGATGCATACTTTTTGCCTATGTTCCAGGTGCTTTAATTTAGGTGTTCTAAGTAATCCTTAGCATTTTTGTGAAGCACATCTTATCATTTCTATTTGATAAATGAAACAACAGAATTTTGTTGGGGTTCTTAGTTGGAAACAACAAAACATATATAATTTGCTTAATGTAATGAAATTATATTGGATTTATTGGGTAGCTCACAGACTCTCATAAGAGTAGAAA
>NW_007165704.1:0-973 GCF_000164805.1 Carlito syrichta
GAGAAGAATTGTATGCAATGGAATTGAATGGAGAGGAATGGATTGGTATGGTTCAGAATGGGATGGAATGGTTTTGAATAGAATGGAGAAGAAAGGAATGGAATGGAATGGAATGGAATGAAGAGGAATGGAATGGAATGCTTAAGAATGGATTGGAATGGAATGGAATGAAATGGAAAGGAATGGAGCAGAATGGAATTGAATGGAATGGACAGGAATGTAATGGAATGGAAAGGAATTGAATGGAATGGAATGGAGAGGAATGGAAAGGAATGGAAAGGAAAGAAGGAGAATGAAAAAGATTGGATTGGAATGGAAAGGAATGGAATTGAGAGGAATGGAATGGAAAGGAATGGAGAGGAATGGAATGGAATGTACAGGAATGGAATGGAGAAGAATTGTATGCAATGGAATGGAATGGACAGGAATGGAATGGGATGGAATGGAAAAATGGATTGGAATGGCATCGAATGCAGAGGAATGGAATGGAAAGGAATGAAATGGAATTGAATGCAATGGAATGGAGATGAATGGAAAGGAATGCAATGGAATGGAATGAGGAGAGTTGGAAGTGAATGGAATGGAATGGAGAGGAAAGGAATGGAATGCAAAGGAATGGAATGAAATGGAATGCAGACTAATGGAATGGAATGGAATTGAGTGGAAAGAAATGGAGAGAAATGGAATGGAATGGAATGGGATTGAATGGAGAGGAATGGAATGGAATGCAATGGAATGGAATGGAATGCAGAGGAATGGAATGGAATGGACTGGAAAGGAATGGAGAGGAATGGAATGGAATGGAATTATATTGAATCAATTGAATGGAGATGAATGGTATGTAAAGAAATGGAATAGAGGGGAATGGAAAGGACTGGAATGGAATGAAATGTAATAGAGAGGAATGGAAAACATGGTAAGGAATGGAATGAAAATTGTATGGAATGGAATGGAATAGTGTATAATGGAATGG
>NW_007165705.1:0-1542 GCF_000164805.1 Carlito syrichta
GAGTATAATGCAACGGACTGGAGAGGAATGTACTGGACTGTACTGGAAAGCACTGGAAAGGAATGCAATGTAATGGAAAGGAATAGAATGGAATAGAAAGGATTGAAATGAAATGGACTGGAATGGAATGTAGAGGAATGGTATGGAATGGAGAGGAATGGAATGGAATGGAAAGGAATGTAATGAAATGGAATGCAATGGAATGGAGTGGAATGGAATGGAATGGAATAGAATGGAGATGAATTGTAAAAATGGAATTGTAAAAATGGGGTGAAAAGGAATGGAATGGAATGGAATGAATTGTAAAAATGGGGTGAAAAGGAATGGAATGGAATGGAATGGAATGCAGACAAATGGAATGGAACAGAATGGAATGGAACAGAATGGAACAGAATGGAATGAATTGAAATGGAATGGAATGGACAGGAGTGGAATGGAATGGGGATGAATGGAATGGAATGCAGTAGAATGGAATGGAATGGAGTGGAATGGATTGGAACGTAATGGAATGGAATGGAAATGAATTGTAAGGAATGAAATGGAAGGGGGAGAAATTGAATGGAATGGATTGGAATGGATTGGAGAGGAATGGAATGAAATGGAATGAAATGCAATAGATTGGAATGGATGGAATTGAATGGAATAGAATGGAATGGCTGGAATGGAATGGAGAGAAATGGAATGGAATGGAATGTAGAGGAATGAAATGGAATGAGGAGGAACGGAGAGGAATGGAATGGAGAGGAATGTGACTGGAATGGAATGGAGAGGAATGGAATGAAATGGAAAGGAATGGAATGGAATGGAGAGGAATGGAATGGAATGGAAAGGAATGCAATGGAATGGAATGGAGTGGAATGGAATGGAATTGAATGAATTGGAATGGATTGTAATGGAATGGAATGTACAGGAATGGTATGGAATGGAATGGAATGGAATTGACTTGAGCGGAATGGAATGGAAGGGAGAGGAATGGAATGGAATGGAAAAAAAAGAATGGAATGGAGAGGAATGGAATGGAAAGAAAGGAATGGAATGGAATTGAATGGAGAGGAATGGAATGGAATGGAAAGGAAGGAATGGAATGGAGATGAATAGAGTGTAATGCAATGGAGTAGAATGGAATGGAATGGAGTGGAAGAGATCTGAGATGAATTGTAAGGAATGGAATGGAATGTGGAGAAATGGAATGGAATGAAGAGGAATGGAATGGAATGGAAAGAAATGGAATGGAATGGAGATGAATGGAGTGGAATGAAATGGAATGGAGAGAAATGGAATGGAATGGAGTGGAATGGCATGGAAAGGAATGGAATGGAATGGCATAGAAGGGAGATGTGCTGTAAGGAATGCAATGGGATGGGAAGAATGGAATGGAATGGAATGGAGAAGAATGGAATGGAATGGAATGGAGAGCAATCGAATAGGATGGAATGAAATGGAATGGAGGAGAATGGAGAGAAATGGAATGGAATTTAATGAAATAGAATGGAGTGGAGCAGAATGGAGTGGAATGGAAAGGAAAGCAATGCAAGGAAGAGG
>NW_007165706.1:0-302 GCF_000164805.1 Carlito syrichta
ATGAAAACAAAAACAAAAAACCTGTGCATGCATGTTTATTGCAGCACTATTCAATAGCAAAAACATGGAACCAACTGTGCTGCCCATTGAAACTGGACTAGATAAGAAAAATGTGGTACACATACACAATGGAATATTATGCAACAATAAAGAACAAAATTATGAATTTCACATCAACTGGGATGGATTTAGAGTCTATCATACTCAATGTTCTATCACAGAAACAAAGAACTGAATACCACATATTCTCACTTATAAGCAGACCCTGAACATTTATAATAATACTGTAAGAAAGGGATTGG
>NW_007165707.1:0-441 GCF_000164805.1 Carlito syrichta
TGAGCAAGCTAGTTATGTTACCTGGTTAAGTCAGCTCACTAGCCAGCTGGTTAGCTAGGTGGCTAGGTAGGTAAGACAGCTCTCAAGCCAGTGACCTATGTAGGTAGCTAGCTAGTTAAGTCAGCTGGCTATACAACTGGATAGCTAGGTAGCTAGGCAGTTAGGTTAGCGTGCTAGCCAACTGGCTAGCTATTTAAGTCACCTAGTTAAGTTAGCTGGTGAGATAGCTGACTAGCTAGGTAGCTAGACAGTTAAGTCAGCTGTCTAGCATGCTGTCTAGCTATATAATTCAACAAGTTAAGTCAGATGGCTAGCCAGCTGGATAACAAATATCTTGCTAATTAAGTGAGCTAGCTATACAGGTGGCTAGCTACTTAAGTAAACTAGTTAAATCAGCTGGCTAGCCACCTGGTTAGCTATATAGCAGGATAGTTTATTCAG
>NW_007165708.1:0-383 GCF_000164805.1 Carlito syrichta
CCATTCCATTGCTCTCCATTTCTATAGATTTCACTCTATTCCATTCCTTTCCATTCATTCTTGTTGATACCATTCCATTCCATTCGATTCCATTCCTGTCCATTCCATTTCATTCCTCCACTTTCCATTTCTGTATTCCAGCTCTCCATTCCATTTATCTCCATTCTATCCCTCTCCAATCCATTCAATTCCAATCCATTCCTTTCCTTTCAATAACTCTTCATTTCACTCCATTCTGCTCCTCTCCATTCCTTTTCAGTATATTTTATTCCATTCTGTTCCATTCCACTTTACTTAATTCATCTCCATTCCATTCCTCTCCTTTCCACTTTATTCCACCCCATCCCAATCCGTTCCTTTCCATTTGATTCCATACCATTCCA
>NW_007165709.1:0-1134 GCF_000164805.1 Carlito syrichta
CTACCTAGCTACCTAGTAACCAGCTGGCTAGTGAGTTGCCTTAACTAGGTTGTTTAACTAGCTAGCTAACTGGCTAGCCAGCTGACTTAACTAGCTAGATACCCAGCTAGGGAGTTGGCTAGCCAGCTGACAACTCGCTGACTTACAAGCTAGCAACCTGACTTAACTAACTGACTTAGCCAGCTAGTTATCTAGCTGGCCAGCTGACATAGCTGGCTGGCTTAACTAGCTAACTCCCTAGCTAGTTATCTAGCTAACCAGCTGACTTAACTAGCTGACTTAAATACTGGCTGACATGGCTAGCTGACTTATATAGCTAGCTTCCTAGCTAGCCAGCTGACTTAACTAGCTGAAATAACTATCTAGACTGATTACTAGCCATCTGACTTAACTAACATTTTACATAGCTAACCAACTGGATAGCCAACAGACTTAAAGAGCTGACTTAACTAGCTCACCAGCTGGTTGCCAGTTGACTAAACTAGCTGATTTAATCAGCAAGTCAGCTGGCTAGACAGCTTCCTTAAATAACTGGCTACCTATCTAGCCTCTTGGCTAGCCAGCTGACTTACCTAGCTGATTTAAGCTAGCATGTTGGCTAGCCAGCTCACTTAACTAGCTAGCTAACTACCTAGCCAGCAGGCTAACTTGCTGACTTAACTAGCTGAATTAAACAGCCTGCTGGCTAGCATGCTGACTTATCTAGCTAGCTACCTACCAAGCCAGCTGGCTAGACAGCTGACTAAATTAGCTGACTTAACCAGCTACCCAGTTGGCTAGCCAACTGACGTAGCTCACTGACATCACTAACTAGCCAGTTAGCTATCTAGCTGACTTAACTAACTATATACCTATGTTGCCAGTTGACTTCTCAGCTCTCTTTACCAGGTGAATTAACCAGCTAGCCAGCTGGCTAGCCAACAGACTTAATTGACTCACTACCCAGCTAGCCATCTGGATAGTCAGCTGACTTAACTAGCTGACTTAACTAGCAAATTGCCTTGCTAGCCAACTGACTTAAATAGTTAGCTAACTAGCTAGCTAGCTAGCCAGCTGACTTAAGTAGTTAGCTAATTACCTAGCTACCTAGCTACCAGGCTAACAAGCTGAATTAAATAGTTAGCTGCCTAGCTA
>NW_007165710.1:0-748 GCF_000164805.1 Carlito syrichta
ATCCATCAACAAGAAATATCTATCCTAAACATATGTGCACTCAATATAGGTGCGCCAACTTTCATATAAGCAAATTCTAGGAAAACTAAAGAAGAATATTGACTCTAACATCATCATAATTGGGGACTTTAATACCCCACTCACAACCCTAGACAGATTATCAGGACAAAAAATCAGCAAGGAGATCCAGAACCTCACAGTGACTTTGGACCAAATGTACTTAATTGATACCTACAGATCACTCCATCCAAAGACCACAGAATATACATTCTACTCATAACCACATGGAACATATTCTAAGATCGACCAGATCATTGGCCATAAATCAAGCATAAGCAAATTTAAAAGAACCGAAATTCTACCATGTACCTTCTTGGACCACAGTGGAAGAAAAATAAACATTGACACCAACAAAGTCCACCCAAAACCCACAAAGACATGGACACTAAACAGCATGAGACTAAACAACTCCTGGATCAATGATGAAATCAAAACAGAGATCAAAAGATACCTGGAAACAAATGAAAATAAAGAAACATCTTACCAAAATCTCTGGGACGCCTTGAAAGCTGTTGTAAGAGGGGAATTTATATCCCTACAAACTCGCATGAAGAAAGTTGAAGGAACACAAATTAATAACCTAACAAGCCACCTAAAGAAGTTGGAAAAGCAAGACCACAAAAACCCTAATTTCAGCAGAAGAATCCAGATCACCAAAATAAAAGTCCAACACTAGGACATGAAGACA
>NW_007165711.1:0-7268 GCF_000164805.1 Carlito syrichta
AAAACCCTTGAACATATAGGCATACAGGGAACATACCTCAAAATAGTAAAAGCCATCTATGAGAAACCCACAACCAGCATACTCCTAAATGGACAAAAATTGGAACCATTTCCCCTGAAAACTGGAACAAGGCAAGGATGCCCACTCTCACCCCTCCTGTTCAACATAGTATTGGATGTCCTGGCTCGGGCAATCAGAGAAAAGGAGGCAATCAGGGGAATCCAAATAGGAAAGAGAAAGTCAAGTTATCTCTCTTTGCAGATGATATGATCGTGTACCTTGAAAACCCAAGAGAATCTGTCAAAAACTTCCTTACACTGATAAAGGCCTTTGACAAAATTTCAGGATACAAAATAAATGTACAAAAGACAATCGCATTTCTCTACACCAATAATAAGCAAACAGAAACCCAAATAAAAAACACAATTCCATTCACAATAGCCACACAAAAAAATGAAATACCTTGGTATCTTCCTAACCAGAGACCTGAAAGACCTTCACAATGAAAATTACAAAACACTGCTCAAAGAAATCAAAGATGACCCAAACAAGTGGAAAAATATCCCATGCTCATGGACTGGAAGAATCAACATTGTGAAGATGTCCATCTTACCTAAGGCAATCTACAGATTCAATGCAATACCCATCTAATTACCAGCAACATTTTTCTCACACCTAGAAAAGACAACACAGGAATTCATATGGAAACACAAACGTCCAAGAATAGCCAGAACAATCCTCAGCAAAAAAAACAAAGCAGGTGGTATCACATTACCAGACTTCAAGCTTTATTATAAAGCTACAATCATCAAAACAGCTTGGTGTTGGTATATCAACAGGCATATAGATCAATGGAATAGAATTGAGATTCCAGAAGCAAAACCTCAATTTCTCAACCAACTCATCTTCGAGAAGGCCTCCACCACCTACCACTGGGGAGAGGAGAACCTATTCAGTAAATGGTGCTGGGAAAACTGGTTGACCACATGCAGAAGATTGAAACAGGACCCCTATCTATCCCCATGCACAAAGGTTAACTCCAAATGGATCAGAGACCTAATGTAAAACCTCATACCATAAGAACCTTAGAAAGGAGGACATACCCTCATGGAAATCGGAACTGGCTTCCAATTCCTGACAAACCCGAACCCCACAGCTCATAAGAGGGAAGATAGACAAGTGGGACCTTATTAAACTGACAAGCTTCTGCAAGGCCAAAGAAGCCATCAAGAGAGCAGGGAGACAGTCTGCAGACTGGGTAAAAGTATCTGCCAACACCAGGTCTGAAAAAGGCTTAACATCCTGGATCTACAAGGAACTCAAATGTGCTAAAAAGAAAAAAACAAACAGCCCCATTATAAAATGGGCAAAAGAAATGAACAGACACTTCACAAAAGAGGACATTCAAGCAGCCAACAAACACATGAAGAAATGTTCAACCTCACTAATCATCAGGGAGATGCAAATCAAAACCACACTGAGATACCACCTAACTCCAGTCAGAATGGTAATTATCAACAACTCAAAAAATAACAGCTGCTGGAGAGGGTGTGCCGAAAAGGGAACACTTCTACACTGTTGATGGGAGTGTAAACTAGTGCAACCTCTGTGGAAAGCAGTGTGGTGATTCCTAAAAGCTCCAAATATCAACCTCCCATATGACCCTGCAATCCCCCTACTGGTAATATACCCTGAAGAACACAAATCACTCTATAAAAAAGAAACCTGCACACGTATGTTTATCGCAGCGTTGTTCACAATAGCAAAAACCTGGAAACAACCATGCTGCCCATCAAAAGAGGACTGGATTTAAAAAATGTGGTACATATACACGATGGAATACTACACAGCCATAAAAAAGAACAATATCATGAATTTCGCAGCAACCTGGATGAAACTAGAGTCTATAATACTGAGTGACCTCTCACAGAAACAAAGATCCGAGTATCACATGTTCTCACTCATATAATGGACCTTGAACATCCAATGTATACAAAGAAATGACTGACGGTACTGGGAAACTATGGGGTGGGGGAGGGAGATGGGATTAACAGTAGCAAATATCTGTCTGGGGATGGGGAAACACCTCTTATCAACAGGGTGCCTGAATGAAACGTAATTGTACACCTAACCCTTAGCTGTACCCCACAAAACCATAATAAAAAATATTGATTATGAAAAAAAAAATTGTCTTCTACAAAACTAGTCCCTGATGCCAAAAAAGTTGGGAACCGCTGCCTTAACACATGCGTAATTGGAATCCCTAGAGAAGGGAGGAAACACTGTAGAAAAGAAATTCGTAAAAATATATGACTGTGAATTTTCTAAAACTAATGAAAGACATCTAACCAAGATCTAAAGTGGTCAAAGAACTCGAATCATGATTGTTAGGGCACGGCAGGGGGTAGGGTGAGGGTGGAGAGGTGCAGGGAGGCAAGCTGGAGGTTCACACTAGCAACCCAGAGATCCGAGTAGATGCAAAGAACTGTGACTCACAGAGGTGAGAGAAGAAAATATTTATTTAAGAAAAGTTCACCCCCACACTCACTCTAGGTGAGTGTGGCCCTATAGCCCCCCAGAGTCCCGGCTTAAATCCTTTTCTTGGAGATGTTGCATGTGAGTGCCCGTGACTTCCTTGTCGACCACCTGTGGATGTCTTGGAGATCCTGGGACACAGCCATTAATGTCCGCCCACACTATCACAGTCCCTAGAGAAGGGCTTTACTAGGATTCTAATTCTCTGGCACCTTTGCAAACAACATTCCTTAGACCTAATGGAGGGTGTACCTCCCCTTATCCCCTAGGCATTCCCAGTGGGTAGCTTCAGGGGGAGGGTCCTTGGCTTCTCTGTAGATAGTGTCCAATTTACTGGAAGATCGAACCCCCACCTGCTCCCCCTCTGAGCGGTCATAACTTTTGTAATTACAGGTCTCATGACTTTTACAGTCCTTGCCCAATGCAGGATGTCTTAGGCCTTGTAAATTCCCTTTACTCTAGGCAAGCTTGATTGCCACTATGAGATACCTCTGATACCTGGAAGTCTGTTTCTGAAAAGATGAAGTCAGTAAAGTTAATTATATCTAAAGAGTGCATTTCTCCAAAAGCATAGCTTCTACTTTCTCATCATTGTGTCAGGGTTTAAGACAAGATGAAAAATGGCTTCCTACTCTCGTCTGTTCTTTCAGTGATAAATACACAAAATTAAAGAAACAAATAAACAAGGTGTCTCCAAAGTTTTTTGCTGCTGGTTGGTGTTACTGTTTAGTGACTTTTCTGAACTAGTCTGAAAATATGTGTTCTTTGTGTCTATGGCACTGAAAGTGTCTGCTTGGTTAGCTTTCTGGTCTGCTAATGACTGAACAGATATTTTCGTATACACCTGGAACCAATATGATACAGAACCCTTTGGCAAAACCAGCCCTTGCTAAGGATCTCTGTTTGTATGTCAGGGCATGCAGTCCACATTCATTAAACACTCAGTTGACAACTCTGTCTTAGCTCTACTTCCTGCTTGTGCAGAGCCTCACAGTTAACCAGAGGTGAGAGAGCCTAGGGCCTTCTCAGGTCTTTTCTAAGCATGTACAGAGCTCTATGCAGAGGTGTGACCATCTAGATTCCCAGGAATATTTCACAGCTATTCAAACCCCCACAGAAATCTCATTCTATGAGATTTCTAAAGGAATTTAAAGCCGCTGATGAACTGAAGGTTTGTACGGTGAGGCTTTTTGGTTAGCCTATTGTTGACCCCAGCTGTTATCTATTGTTTAGCCTATTGTTGACCTCAGACAGCTGCAAAGTTAGTCAATTGCCTCTAGTTGTCTTGAACGAAAACCATTGGAGAAAAGAACTTTTCCCCCTTTTTAAAAAAGATGTGGGGTACAATTCAGGGTTAAGTATACAAATATTCATTATGCAGGTACCCTTGTTGATGAGGTGTGCCACCTTCCCCTGGCAGAATCCCACTACTACCAATCCTAGAAAGGGCTTTTTTAATTGAGTGAGCTTCAACTCAAGTAAAGTAGTCTTGCAAAGGGGATCTTCCAAAGAACCACTAGACAGATTAAGTAAAAATTCTCTAGGAATTGGGCCTTAAAGGCTCTGTAACACCACTCTGCCTCCTCTGGGGGATGCCAGCCTGCTGGTCCTCACCATGAATACAGACAGTTGGCTCCTAAGGCCACAGAGGAGCTAGAGAGAGGAGGATAAGAACAGGACAAGTCAAATTATCACAAAGCTCACTGTTCTTACTGAGATTGTCATTTAAAAAAAAAAAATAAATGCTTCTTGGATGCCACTGTCTTTGGTTAATTTTCCATTTCCCAAAAAATTAATTCTGACCATTTTTGCAGTTTTGTCATTACTTATACAAAGGAAAGAAATTCCGCCATTTTTGCGGATGTCACTTTTATTTTTTCAGCTTTTAATACATGTTCTTAAAATCTCTAAATTTTCATATGTCAAATTTTTTACCTTAATATATTATTGCATTTATGTATTTGAGTTCTTTTTATATGGTTTAAATTTTAATGGAATATTCCTTCTACTTTTAACTTCCATTTGATTACTTTTCCTTTATTCTCATACTACATTTTTAATTATCCTCTAAAAATGTTAAGTAATATTTTCTTCACACGTCTCCCCTCTTTGGTTTGCCTTTATAATCGCTGGCAACAAACATGGCCATAATGGTAGTGGAAGAATTCTATACCATACCAGAGAGTTGGGAAGGGAGAGCTCAGTGATTCTCCCAGAACAATTCTCAAAAACATTTTATCCCCAAAATGCAAGAATCCCAATAGGACCACCAATCCATGCTGTTTTCCCCAGTGCATATAACATACTGACTTACCAGAATGATAACACTTAATAAGATCTCAAAGGTGCAGCGGTTTTTTGATTCTAGATCTCCAGCAGGTATAATCAATGGATTTTTACAAAGAAAGTCTGTCCATAGCATTCTGTTAGCCAAGTGGGAAGGCAGGGCACTGAGGCATCTACTGTTAAAGTGCTAAATGTGAAAGCATGCCTAGAAGATGTGGCCATTTATTACCAGCCTGCTTCTTTTTTTTTTTTTGAGTTGGAGTCTCACTCTGTTGCCCAGACTGGAGTGAAGTGGCCGCTCCTGGCCACCGCAGCCTCAACCTGCTGGGCTTCGGCGATCCTTCCGCCTCGGCCTTCCAAGTAGCCGGAATTACAGGCATGCGCTACCATAACCAGCTGATTTTTAAAAAATTTATTGTAGAGATGAGGTCTCGCTGCCCAGGTGGGTCTTGAACCACGGGCTCAGGCAATCCACTCACCTCAGCCTCCCAAAGACGTGGGATTACAGGCTGAGCCACCGAGCCCGGCTTATCAGCCTGCTTCTAATATACATTACTTCCAGGATGATCTGCTTTTCTTATTGATAGAACCATAGAAAGAACCTCTTGGTGCTGTCTCATTGCTTCATGTTGATTACAGAGAGGCTGGTCAGAGCAAGTACTGGTCTAAGCAGGACTGGGTTTTCTGATGATTCTTTTTTAAAAGCATGGTAGTAGTTGTTTTCCTGCTGTAAGTACTCGCAATTACAATCATGTATCACTTAACATGCAAATGACTTCTCAAAAGCAAATGAAACAAAAGCTAAGATAGACCTTATCAAACTGAAAAAGCTTTTGAAAGGCAAAATAAACCATCAAGAGAGTAAAGAGACAACCCACAGAGTGGGAAAAAATATTTGCAAACTAAGCATCCAACAAAGGCCTAACATCTACAAGGAATGCAAATGAACTGACAGGAAAAAAAGAAACAATCCCATTAAAAAGTGGGCAAAGGACACGAACAGACACTTCTCAAAAGATGACATACAAGCAGCCAACAGACAACATGAATTAATGCTCAGTCTCACTAATCATCAGAGAGAAGCAAATCAAAACTACAGTGAGGTACTACCTAAATTCAGTAAGGATAGTTAACATTAACAAGACAAAAAAACAACAGGTTTTCATTAACAAGACAAAAAAACAGCAGCTGGCATGGTTGAGGAGAAAAGGGGACGCTGCTGGTGGAAGTGTAAACTAGTCCAACCTATATGGAAAACAGTGTGGCAATTTCTCAAAAAACTAAAAATTGAGCTTCCATATGCTCCAGCAATTTCTCTCCTGGGAATATACCCAGAGAAACACAAATTGCTCTACCAAAGACACCTGCACACACGTTTGTTGCCACATTATTCACAAATACATGGAACCAACCCAGATGTTCATCAAAAGCAGACCAGATAAAACATGGTATGCATACACGATGAAACATTATGCAGACATAAAGAACAAAATCATTTCCTTCACAGCAAGTTGGATACAGTTGGAGACCATCATACTAAGTGAACTATCACAAAACAAAAAACTGAACACCACATGTTCTCACTCATAAGTGGGCCTGAACACTAGCCAAATTAGTGCAAAGGTGAAATTGGTAGTCACGGGACATGGCAAGGGGAGGAAGGGGGTCATGTGGTAACACAACAGGTAGCTGGTCCACTACGAGAGGGAAGAGGGCCAGCTAGCTAGAAGTCCAAACTTCACCTGCATGTAGCCTACTTATGTTTCAAATCCTTACGTGTACCCCACAACTCTAAAATAAAAACTAAATTAAATTTTCAAAAATAAGTATCAGAGATAGGGGGATTCTTCCTATACCAACTCGACAGAATTTCTGCTGAAGGTAAACCAGAGTGATAAGATAGTAAAAGTGGGCAATAAAGAATCTGATCAAATATCAAAGGTATTTAGATACAAAAGGTAGGAGATTTTCACTAAACTGGCCTAGAAAGACTCTGGCTAAAAGTGAACCGGCAGAGTCGCTGGATTAAGAACACAGCCTAGGGTCAGGGCTTGGAAAGAGGACTCGGGGGGCCTGGCTCAAATTTGGGCAATAGCGAAAGACTTGTGATTTGAAGTCTATATATGGCAATTCGATTACATTGTAGAATAATATGCGAATGATGCACATATTTATATCCATGGTTTTTTCAGAAACACATCAAAATATAAACATTAATAATGTACCTAGAGACGAGGAAGGGGGAAGGGGGGGTAGGGGAGAGGGGAAAAAAAAAAGAAAATAGAATGTACCTATCATAACATGTTAACTTTCAACCTAACAATTAGGCTGCACATGGAATCATTACACTATTTAATGATAATGCCATAAAACTAGTAATTTGCCTCTAGAAAAAATTATAATCTATTAATTTTTTTAGCTAATAGATATGCTGTAATTAGAATTTT
>NW_007165712.1:0-3862 GCF_000164805.1 Carlito syrichta
ATTGCCTCTAGTTGTCTTGAACGACAACCATTGGAGAAAAGAACTTTTCCCCCTTTTTAAAAAAGATGTGGGGTACAATTCAGGGTTAAGTATACAAATATTCATTATGCAGGTACCCTTGTTGATGAGGTGTGCCACCTTCCCCTGGCAGAATCCCACTACTGCCAATCCTAGAAAAGGCTTTTTTAATTGAGTGAGCTTCAACTCAAGTAAAGTAGTCTTGCAAAGGGGATCTTCCAAAGAACCACTAGACAGATTAAGTAAAAATTCTCTGGGAATTGGGCCTTAAAGGCTCTCTAACACCACTCTGCCTCCTCTGGGGGATGCCAGCCTGCTGGTCCTCACCATGAATACAGACAGTTGGCTCCTAAGGCCACAGAGGAGCTAGAGAGAGGAGGATAAGAACAGGACAAGTCAAATTATCACAAAGCTCACTGTTCTTACTGAGATTGTCATTTAAAAAAAAAAAAATAAATGCTTCTTGGATGCCACTGTCTTTGGTTAATTTTCCATTTCCCAAAAAATTAATTCTGACCATTTTTGCAGTTTTGTCATTACTTATACAAAGGAAAGAAATTCCGCCATTTTTGCGGATGTCACTTTTATTTTTTCAGCTTTTAATACATGTTCTTAAAATCTCTAAATTTTCATATGTCCAATTTTTTACCTTAATATATTATTGCATTTATGTATTTGAGTTCTTTTTATATGGTTTAAATTTTAATGGAATATTCCTTCTACTTTTAACTTCCATTTGATTACTTTTCCTTTATTCTCATACTACATTTTTAATTATCCTCTAAAAATGTTAAGTAATATTTTCTTCACACGTCTCCCCTCTTTGGTTTGCCTTTATAATCGCTGGCAACAAACATGGCCATAATGGTAGTGGAAGAATTCTATATAATACCAGAGAGTTGGGAAGGGAGAGCTCAGTGATTCTCCCAGAACAATTCTCAAAAACATTTTATCCCCAAAACGCAAGAATCCCAATAGGACCACCAATCCATGCTGTTTTCCCCAGTGCATACAACATACTGACTTACCAGAATGATAACACTTAATAAGATCTCAAAGGTGCAGCGGTTTTTTTATTCTAGATCTCCAGCAGGTATAATCAATGGATTTTTACAAAGAAAGTCTGTCCATAGCATTCTGTTAGCCAAGTGGGAAGGCAGGGCACTGAGGCATCTACTGTTAAAGTGCTAAATGTGAAAGCATGCCTAGAAGATGTGGCCATTTATTACCAGCCTGCTTCTTTTTTTTTTTTTGAGTTGGAGTCTCACTCTGTTGCCCAGACTGGAGTGAAGTGGCCGCTCCTGGCCACCGCAGCCTCAACCTGCTGGGCTTCGGCGATCCTTCCGCCTCGGCCTTCCAAGTAGCCGGAATTACAGGCATGCGCTACCATAACCAGCTGATTTTTAAAAATTTATTGTAGAGATGAGGTCTCGCTACCCAGGTGGGTCTTGAACCACGGGCTCAGGCAATCCACTCACCTCAGCCTCCCAAAGACGTGGGATTACAGGCTGAGCCACCGAGCCCGGCTTATCAGCCTGCTTCTAATATACATTACTTCCAGGATGATCTGCTTTTCTTATTGATAGAACCATAGAAAGAACCTCTTGGTGCTGTCTCATTGCTTCATGTTGATTACAGAGAGGCTGGTCAGAGCAAGTACTGGTCTAAGCAGGACTGGGTTTTCTGATGATTCTTTTTTAAAAGCATGGTAGTAGTTGTTTTCCTGCTGTAAGTACTCGCAATTACAATCATGTATCACTTAACATGCAAATGACTTCTCAAAAGCAAATGAAACAAAAGCTAAGATAGACCTTATCAAACTGAAAAAGCTTTTGAAAGGCAAAATAAACCATCAAGAGAGTAAAGAGACAACCCACAGAGTGGGAAAAAGTATTTGCAAACTAAGCATCCGACAAAGGCCTAACATCTACAAGGAATGCAAATGAACTGACAGGAAAAAAAGAAACAATCCCATTAAAAAGTGGGCAAAGGACACGAACAGACACTTCTCAAAAGATGACATACAAGCAGCCAACAGACAACATGAATTAATGCTCAGTCTCACTAATCATCAGAGAGAAGCAAATCAAAACTACAGTGAGGTACTACCTAAATTCAGTAAGGATAGTTAACATTAACAAGACAAAAAAACAACAGGTTTTCATTAACAAGACAAAAAAACAGCAGCTGGCATGGTTGAGGAGAAAAGGGGACGCTGCTGGTGGAAGTGTAAACTAGTCCAACCTATATGGAAAACAGTGTGGCAATTTCTCAAAAAACTAAAAATTGAGCTTCCATATGCTCCAGCAATTTCTCTCCTGGGAATATACCCAGAGAAACACAAATTGCTCTACCAAAGACACCTGCACACACGTTTGTTGCCACATTATTCACAAATACATGGAACCAACCCAGATGTTCATCAAAAGCAGACCAGATAAACATGGTATGCATACACGATGAAACATTATGCAGACATAAAGAACAAAATCATTTCCTTCGCAGCAAGTTGGATACAGTTGGAGACCATCATACTAAGTGAACTATCACAAAACAAAAAACGGAACACCACATGTTCTCACTCATAAGTGGGCCTGAACACTAGTCAAATTAGTGCAAAGGTGAAATTGGTAGTCACGGGACATGGCAAGGGGAGGAAGGGGGTCATGTGGTAACACAACAGGTAGCTGGTCCACTACGAGAGGGAAGAGGGCCAGCTAGCTAGAAGTCCAAACTTCACCTGCATGTAGCCTACTTATGTTTCAAATCCTTACGTGTACCCCACAACTCTAAAATAAAAACTAAATTAAATTTTCAAAAATAAGTATCAGAGATAGGGGGATTCTTCCTATACCAACTCGACAGAATTTCTGCTGAAGGTAAACCAGAGTGATAAGATAGTAAAAGTGGGCAATAAAGAATCTGATCAAATATCAAAGGTATTTAGATACAAAAGGTAGGAGATTTTCACTAAACTGGCCTAGAAAGACTCTGGCTAAAAGTGAACCGGCAGAGTCGCTGGATTAAGAACACAGCTAGGGTCAGGGCTTGGAAAGAGGACTCGGGGGGCCTGGCTCAAACTTGGGCAATAGCGAAAGACTTGTGATTTGAAGTCTATATATGGCAATTCGATTACATTGTAGAATAATATGCGAATGATGCACATATTTATATCCATGGTTTTTTCAGAAACACATCAAAATATAAACATTAATAATGTACCTAGAGACGAGGAAGCGGGAAGGGGGTGTGGGGGAGAGGGGGAAAAAAAAAGAAAATAGAATGTACCTATCATAACATGTTAACTTTCAACCTAACAATTAGGCTGCACATGGAATCATTACACTATTTAATGATAATGCCATAAAACTAGTAATTTGCCTCTAGAAAAAATTATAATCTATTAATTTATATAGCTAATAGATATGCTGTAATTAGAATTTTTAAAAAATTTGGTATCTTACTGCCACAAAGCATCTGTCTGTCAGTCTTATGATCTCTAGTTTAGCATTAATGCGGGTCAGCTATGTCTATACCACAAAAAAGAGGGGGTAGAGGGGATATAATAAGCTCTGTCCTGTCGTGGCTGAGAGCTCAGTTTTGATCCATCCTTATCCATTCACAGGTTCTCAAAATTATCTACTTTAAGAGCATTCTACCAGTGAGTACATTCAGATCCAATAAACACGAATTGACTGACTGACACATTCATTCATTCACATATTTATTGAGTGATTACTCTGGGTCACAAAGGCACTGTGCTAGGTGTCAGGGATTCAAAGTCTAATATACTTACTCTTAAGAAAGGGAGTCAGGCGTTAAGTGAAGAGTGCTGCCAGAGAAA
>NW_007165713.1:0-8326 GCF_000164805.1 Carlito syrichta
ATTGCCTCTAGTTGTCTTGAACGACAACCATTGGAGAAAAGAACTTTTCCCCCTTTTTAAAAAAGATGTGGGGTACATTCAGGGTTAAGTATACAAATATTCATTATGCAGGTACCCTTGTTGATGAGGTGTGCCACCTTCCCCTGGCAGAATCCCACTACTGCCAATCCTAGAAAAGGCTTTTTTAATTGAGTGAGCTTCAACTCAAGTAAAGTAGTCTTGCAAAGGGGATCTTCCAAAGAACCACTAGACAGATTAAGTAAAAATTCTCTGGGAATTGGGCCTTAAAGGCTCTCTAACACCACTCTGCCTCCTCTGGGGGATGCCAGCCTGCTGGTCCTCACCATGAATACAGACAGTTGGCTCCTAAGGCCACAGAGGAGCTAGAGAGAGAAGGATAAGAACAGGACAAGTCAAATTATCACAAAGCTCACTGTTCTTACTGAGATTGTCATTTAAAAAAAAAAAAAATGCTTCTTGGATGCCACTGTCTTTGGTAAATTTTCCATTTCCCAAAAAGTTAATTCTGACCATTTTTGCAGTTTTGTCATTACTTATACAAAGGAAAGAAATTCCGCCATTTTTGCGGATGTCACTTTTATTTTTTCAGTTTTTAATACATGTTCTTAAAATCTCTAAATTTTCATGTCAAATTTTTTACCTTAATACATTATTGCATTTATGTATTTGAGTTCTTTTTATATGGTTTAAATTTTAATGGAATATTCCTTCTACTTTTAACTTCCATTTGATTACTTTTCCTTTATTCTCATACTACATTTTTAATTATCCTCTAAAAATGTTAAATAATATTTTCTTCACACGTCTCCCTTCTTTGGTTTGCCTTTATAATCGCTGGCAACAAACATGGCCATAATGGTAGTGGAAGAATTCTATACCATACCAGAGAGTTGGGAAGGGAGAGCTCAGTGATTCTCCCAGAACAATTCTCAAAAACATTTTATCCCCAAAATGCAAGAATCCCAATAGGACCACCAATCCATGCTGTTTTCCCCAGTGCATATAACATACTGACTTACCAGAATGATAACACTTAATAAGATCTCAAAGGTGCAGCGGTTTTTTGATTCTAGATCTCCAGCAGGTATAATCAATGGATTTTTACAAAGAAAGTCTGTCCATAGCATTCTGTTAGCCAAGTGGGAAGGCAGGGCACTGAGGCATCTACTGTTAAAGTGCTAAATGTGAAAGCATGCCTAGAAGATGTGGCCATTTATTACCAGCCTGCTTCTTTTTTTTTTTTTGAGTTGGAGTCTCACTCTGTTGCCCAGACTGGAGTGAAGTGGCCGCTCCTGGCCACCGCAGCCTCAACCTGCTGGGCTTCGGCGATCCTTCCGCCTCGGCCTTCCAAGTAGCCGGAATTACAGGCATGCGCTACCATAACCAGCTGATTTTTAAAAAATTTATTGTAGAGATGAGGTCTCGCTACCCAGGCGGGTCTTGAACCACGGGCTCAGGCAATCCACTCACCTCAGCCTCCCAAAGACGTGGGATTACAGGCTGAGCCACCGAGCCCGGCTTATCAGCCTGCTTCTAATATACATTACTTCCAGGATGATCTGCTTTTCTTATTGATAGAACCATAGAAAGAACCTCTTGGTGCTGTCTCATTGCTTCATGTTGATTACAGAGAGGCTGGTCAGAGCAAGTACTGGTCTAAGCAGGACTGGGTTTTCTGATGATTCTTTTTTAAAAGCATGGTAGTAGTTGTTTTCCTGCTGTAAGTACTCGCAATTACAATCATGTATCACTTAATATGCAAATGACTTCTCAAAAGCAAATGAAACAAAAGCTAAGATAGACCTTATCAAACTGAAAAAGCTTTTGAAAGGCAAAATAAACCATCAAGAGAGTAAAGAGACAACCCACAGAGTGGGAAAAAATATTTGCAAACTAAGCATCCGACAAAGGCCTAACATCTACAAGGAATGCAAATGAATTGACAGGAAAAAAAGAAACAATCCCATTAAAAAGTGGGCAAAGGACACGAACAGACCCTTCTCAAAAGATGACATACAAGCAGCCAACAGACAACATGAATTAATGCTCAGTCTCACTAATCATCAGAGAGAAGCAAATCAAAACTACAGTGAGGTACTACCTAAATTCAGTAAGGATAGTTAACATTAACAAGACAAAAAAACAACAGGTTTTCATTAACAAGACAAAAAAACAGCAGCTGGCATGGTTGAGGAGAAAAGGGGACGCTGCTGGTGGAAGTGTAGACTAGTCCAACCTATATGGAAAACAGTGTGGCAATTTCTCAAAAAACTAAAAATTGAGCTTCCATATGCTCCAGCAATTTCTCTCCTGGGAATATACCCAGAGAAACACAAATTGCTCTACCAAAGACACCTGCACACACGTTTGTTGCCACATTATTCACAAATACATGGAACCAACCCAGATGTTCATCAAAAGCAGACCAGATAAACATGGTATGCATACACGATGAAACATTATGCAGACATAAAGAACAAAATCATTTCCTTCGCAGCAAGTTGGATACAGTTGGAGACCATCATACTAAGTGAACTATCACAAAACAAAAAACGGAACACCACATGTTCTCACTCATAAGTGGGCCTGAACACTAGTCAAATTAGTGCAAAGGTGAAATTGGTAGTCACGGGACATGGCAAGGGGAGGAAGGGGGTCATGTGGTAACACAACAGGTAGCTGGTCCACTACGAGAGGGAAGAGGGCCAGCTAGCTAGAAGTCCAAACTTCACCTGCATGTAGCCTACTTATGTTTCAAATCCTTACGTGTACCCCACAACTCTAAAATAAAAACTAAATTAAATTTTCAAAAATAAGTATCAGAGATAGGGGGATTCTTCCTATACCAACTCGACAGAATTTCTGCTGAAGGTAAACCAGAGTGATAAGATAGTAAAAGTGGGCAATAAAGAATCTGATCAAATATCAAAGGTATTTAGATACAAAAGGTAGGAGATTTTCACTAAACTGGCCTAGAAAGACTCTGGCTAAAAGTGAACCGGCAGAGTCGCTGGATTAAGAACACAGCCTAGGGTCAGGGCTTGGAAAGAGGACTCGGGGGGCCTGGCTCAAATTTGGGCAATAGCGAAAGACTTGTGATTTGAAGTCTATATATGGCAATTCGATTACATGTAGAATAATATGCGAATGATGCACATATTTATATCCATGGTTTTTCAGAAACACATCAAAATATAAACATTAATAATGTACCTAGAGACGAGGAAGCGGGAAGGGGGTGTGGGGGAGAGGGGGAAAAAAAAAAGAAAATAGAATGTACCTATCATAACATGTTAACTTTCAACCTAACAATTAGGCTGCACATGGAATCATTACACTATTTAATGATAATGCCATAAAACTAGTAATTTGCCTCTAGAAAAAATTATAATCTATTAATTTATATAGCTAATACATATGCTGTAATTAGAATTTTTAAAAAATTTGGTATCTTACTGCCACAAAGCATCTGTCTGTCAGTCTTATGATCTCTAGTTTAGCATTAATGCGGGTCAGCTATGTCTATACCACAAAAAAGAGGGGGTAGAGCGGATATAATAAGCTCTGACCTGTCGTGGCTGAGAGCTCAGTTTTGATCCATCCTTATCCATTCACAGGTTCTCAAAATTATCTACTTTAAGAGCATTCTACCAGTGAGTACATTCAGATTCAATAAACACGAATTGACTGACTGACACATTCATTCATTCACATATTTATTGAGTGATTACTCTGGGTCACAAAGGCACTGTGCTAGATGTCAGGGATTCAAAGTCTCATATACTTACTCTTAAGAAAGGGAGTCAGGCGTTAAGTGAAGCGTGCTGCCAGAGAAAAGCTGGAGTAGAGTTATAAAGAAGGGGATGACAACTCCTATCTAGATGACGAAAAGGCAATTCAGGCAGAAGCAACAGCAAGTGCAAAGTCTCAAAGGTAAGGCAGCATAACTCATGAGGCAACCGTGAGTGGTACAGCTTGGCTAAAGCAGAGTTGTGGGGTAGGGAGGCAAGAAAATGAAATCCCACGAGCCGGTCAGGTAAGCTGTGGCCAGATCACAAAGAGCTTTGGATGCTGGGGAGGCCTCGAAACACTTTAAAGTACAAGGGGAAAACACCTGCATTTCAGATTTCACTGGCTGAATAAATTGGTGATGACCACAGGCAGAGAGACAGTGGAACAGCTGTTGCTGCAAGTGGGGAGCAAAGGGCCTGCAGCAGAAGAAAGGTCACAGTGGGGTGACAGAATACAGAGATAGCACCAGCTACCACAAAGAGCTTCTTAAAAACACAAATTCCTAAGCTCCACCCTAAATCGACTGAATCAGAATCTCTGGGGGTGGAGCCCACCAATCTCCGTTTTAACAAGCCCTCCAGGTGATTCTAATGCATATTGAAGACTGAGAGCCACTTATCTAAAGAACTTTTCAACTGACTGCATGTGAGTGGTAGGGGAACGTGGGGAGGTTAAAATGACTGCCTGGTTTCTGGCTTGGATGGTGAGCAAGACTATGATACCACCATTCACTGAGAAGAGGGGACAGTGTATGAGGAGCATATGTGAAGAGAAGAGTTTAGACCTTAAGGCTCATATATTTTCCCTGTACTTTATGTATAAAGAAACCGAGGACCAGATACATGAAATGATATAACCAGGACCATCTTTCTTCCTATTTTCTTTCTTTTTTTTTTTTTTTGAGTTGGAGTCTCACTCTGTCACCCAGACTGCAGTGCAGTGGCACACTCCCGGCCACCGCAGTCTCGACCTTGCTGGGCTCTGGCAACCCTTCCATCTCAGCCTTCCAAGTAGCTGGAACTACAGGCGTGCGCTACCACACCCAGCTAATTTTTTTGATTTATTGTAGAGATGAGGTCTCGCCAAGTTGCCCAGGCGGGTCTCGAACTCACGGGCTCAGGCAATTCACTCACCTCGGCCTCCCAAAGCGCGGGATTACAGGCAGAGCCACCGAGCCTGGCCTCTTCCTATTTTCATGCTGCACATTGTAAAATATTTTGTAGCTTGACCTATATATATTTTTTCTGTATATTATATTTTGAACTCTCAAAAACCCTTTTAAGCTGGGGAAAGATTGCCCTTGTTGGGGTAGGGTCGGGTGGGAAGAGGCTAGCCGATTTCTTTTTTTTTTTTCACCATTGTCAGTGGACTTTTTGTTTTATTTTAGAATTGTGAGATACATGTGAAGATTTACTACATAAGTAAGTTGCATGCAGGTGGGGTTTGAACCTCTAGCGAGCCCTCTCTCTCCCGATAGTGGACCTGCTACACAGTGTGTGGTTTTGAGCCCCTTAAGCCACCTCCCTCCTTTAGCAGTATCCAGCATCTGCTGTTCCCACTTATGTGCTCATGTGACCAGTAATCAGGGTCCACTTATGAGTGAGAACATACATTACACGGTTTTTTGTTTCTGTGCTAGTTCATTTAGTATGATGGGTCTCCAGCTGTATCCACGCGGCTGCAAAGGTCACGATTTTGCTTTTCTTTATGGCTGCACAGTATTCCATCATGTATATGTACCACATTTTCTTTATCCTGTCTGCTTCTGATGGGCATCTGGGTTGGTTTTTTTGGTGTGCGTGTGTTATTGTGAATAGTGCTGCACTGAACATACATGTGCAAGTGTTTTTTTGGTAGAGCGATTTATGTTCCTCTGGGTATATTCCCAGAAGTGGATTGCTGGATTGTATGGAAGCTCAATATTTAGATCTTTGAGAAAAAGTCACACTGCTTTCCACAAAGGTTGAACTAGCTTACATTCCCACAACAATGTAGAAGAGCTCCCTTTTTCTCTGCAGCCACACCAACACCTGTTGAATCTGACTTGTTAAAGATAGCAATCCTTACTGGTATTAAGTGGTATCTCATTGTAGTCTTGATTTGCATTTCTCTTATGATTACTGAGGCTGAGTATTTTTTATGTTTGTTGGCTGCCTGAATGTGTTCCTTTGAGAACTGTCTGTTCATATCCTTGGAAAACCCACTTTTTGATGGGGTTGTTTTTTATTGTCCTGTCAATTCATTTAAATTCCTTGTAGATCCTGGATGTTAGGCCTCTGTTGGATACATAGCTTGCAAATATTTTTTTCTCATTCCGTGGGTTGTCTCTCTATTCTCTTGATGGCTTATTTTGCTGTTCTAAAACTTTTATTTTGATAAAACCCCACCTGTCAACCTCAGCTTTTGCTGCATTTGTTTCTGAGGACTTGGTCATGAATTCATTGCCTACTCCCATATCCAGGAGGGTGTTCCCTAAATTTTCCTCTAAGATTCTTATAGTTTGAGGGTTTACATTCAAGTAGTTGATCCACTTTGAATTAATTTTTGTAAATGGTGATAGGTAGGGGTCCAGTTTCATTCTTCTGCATGTGGTTAGCCAGTTTTCCCGGCACCATTTGCTAAATACATTCTCTTTTCTCCAGTGTTTTTGTCAGCTTTGTGAAAAATTCATTGGTTGAAGGTCCATGGCTTTATTTTCAGAATCTCTGTCCCGTTCCATTGCTCTATGTGTCTATTCCTGTACTGGTACCATGCTGTCTTGGTTATTGTGGCCTTGTAGCAAAATTTAAAGTATGGGAGTGTGATCTAGCCAATTCTTGGAGACAGCAAAGGACCCAGTCAGGTGCATCCCTCTGATATGCAAACTAACAAACCAGAACTGCACCTACTCTATCTGGTCCCTACACCTCAAGAGGCAATATTTTTCTAATTTAATAATCCCAGGGCCAGGTACCAGATACTAGGGACCACTCCTGTGGTTTAAAGCCCATCAACACTATTCAAACCAACCTAAAATGTTCACCCTGTCCTGCCTTTCCCAAAAATCTCCAATCAAGGATCTAGTCTAATGCTTTCCTCTCGCTCCTGTCTTCTGCCTCCTGATCACTATGGTATATTTCTCCTGTGGCCCTGCATGGTGTGCAATGCTCCCCATCTTCAGGACCTTTTGAGTAGAATAACATTTTACTTCCTGAGTCTTCTCTTGTGGATCATCTCATAAATAAATATAAAACATAGCTCAAAACAGTTAGATAAACCCACAGTTATAGACATAAGAACCCAAGATTAGTCTGTAGGAAATAACTTTTCCTGCTGATATGAAAATACTACTTTTTATGGAGCAATGCATTGCTGATAAAATCTCTGAATCATTTATGGAATTAGGAGAATGTGTAGGAACTTAAATAGTACGTTCTAGGACTAATAACTCAAATATGCCACTTGTGGTACCAAAAATATGCCTATAAACCTAAGATGAGTATGTGCAGAATTGCAACATCTTGTTGAAAAGTAAAGTTCTGGAGCCTTTTCCTGATTGTACCTTTAAAACTACACCACAGTGCAAGCTCACCCACAGCAGGAATCAAGGCTGTTTAAACTGTTCCATACTCAGCTGTAGCCAGAAGGCTTGGATTCTACTCCCACCAGTGCCACTAACTAGTCTTTAGACCATGACCGACTCAGTTTATCTCTCTGGAGCCCAGCTTCCCTTTCTATAAAATGAATGAATTGTACCAGATGAGCTCTTACATCCTTCTAGCTTTAATATTTATTATTTGTGAGGATTAAGTGATGGAATTTGTTTTCTTTTCTTTTTTTTCGAAAAGTTTTTAGTTTATTAAGTTGGTCGTGAACAAAACCAAACAATGGCCACAGATATCATCATTGCATCATCTTTAGTCCTTTGCCTGTTATCCAATCTCCAGCTCACTTCTTGCCAGCACCAACAGTGGCCTTTGCAGTCCCCCTGACTTTCTTCATTCTGTTCTTGCGTTCCTCTCGCTGCTTCCTTGAGGTCTTTTTCTTCTCATACAAGCTATGTCTTGCAAGTCTATGTTTGGGTTCATTTTTCTTTGCACAATCTGAGAAATCGTATATCATGCCAAAGCCAGTTGTGTCTTGCCACTACCAAAATGAATTCCGAATCCAAATACAAAGATGACATCTAGCCGGGCTCGGTGGCTCAGCCTGTAATCCCTGCCTTGGGAGGCTGAGGTGAGTGGATTGCCTGAGCCCGCGGGTTCGAGACCCACCTGGGCAACTTGGTGAGACCTCATCTCTACAATAAATCAAAAAATTAGCCAGGCGTGGTAGCGTGCACCTCTAGTTCCAGCTACTTGGAAGGCTGAGGCAGAAGGATCGCTGGAGCCCAGCAGTTCGAGGCTTGGTGGCCAGGAGCAGCGACTACACTCCAGTCTGGGCGACAGAGTGAGACTCCAACTCAAAAAAAAAAAAAAAAGATGACATCTGGTGTTGTCTTGTATATTTTGACTAGTTTTTCCCAAATTTCTGT
>NW_007165714.1:0-4527 GCF_000164805.1 Carlito syrichta
ATATACTTACTCTTAAGAAAGGGAGTCAGGCGTAAGTGAAGAGTGCTGCCAGAGAAAAGCTGGAGTAGAGTTATAAAGAAGGGGATGACAACTCCTATCTAGATGACGAAAAGGCAATTCAGGCAGAAGCAACAGCAAGTGCAAAGTCTCAAAGGTAAGGCAGCATAACTCATGAGGCAACCGTGAGTGGTACAGCTTGGCTAAAGCAGAGTTGTGGGGTAGGGAGGCAAGAAAATGAAATCCCACGAGCCGGTCAGGTAAGCTGTGGCCAGATCACAAAGAGCCTTGGATGCTGGGGAGGCCTTGAAACACTTTAAAGTACAAGGGGAAAACACCTGCATTTCAGATTTCACTGGCTGAATAAATTGGTGATGACCAAAGGCAGAGAGACAGTGGAACAGCTGTTGCTGCAAGCGGGGAGCAAAGGGCCTGCAGCAGAAGAAAGGACACAGTGGGGTGACAGAATACAGAGACAGCACCAGCTACCACAAAGAGCTTCTTAAAAACACAAATTCCTAAGCTCCACCCTAAATCGACTGAATCAGAATCTCTAGGGGTGGAGCCCACCAATCTCCGTTTTAACAAGCCCTCCAGGTGATTCTAATGCATATTGAAGACTGAGAGCCACTTATCTAAAGAACTTTTCAACTGACTGCATGTGAGTGGTAGGGGAACGTGGGGAGGTTAAAATGACTGCCTGGTTTCTGGCTTGGATGGTGAGCAAGACTATGATACCACCATTCACTGAGAAGAGGGGACAGTGTATGAGGAGCATATGTGAAGAGAAGAGTTTAGACCTTAAGGCTCATATATTTTCCCTGTACTTTATGTATAAAGAAACCGAGGACCAGATACATGAAATGATATAACCAGGACCATCTTTCTTCCTATTTTCTTTCTTTTTTTTTTTTTTTGAGTTGGAGTCTCACTCTGTCACCCAGACTGCAGTGCAGTGGCACACTCCCGGCCACCGCAGTCTCGACCTTGCTGGGCTCTGGCAACCCTTCCATCTCAGCCTTCCAAGTAGCTGGAACTACAGGCGTGCGCTACCACACCCAGCTAATTTTTTTGATTTATTGTAGAGATGAGGTCTCGCCAAGTTGCCCAGGCGGGTCTCGAACTCACGGGCTCAGGCAATTCACTCACCTCGGCCTCCCAAAGCGCGGGATTACAGGCAGAGCCACCGAGCCTGGCCTCTTCCTATTTTCATGCTGCACATTGTAAAATATTTTGTAGCTTGACCTATATATATTTTTTCTGTATATTATATTTTGAACTCTCAAAAACCCTTTTAAGCTGGGGAAAGATTGCCCTTGTTGGGGTAGGGTCGGGTGGGAAGAGGCTAGCCGATTTCTTTTTTTTTTTTCACCATTGTCAGTGGACTTTTTGTTTTATTTTAGAATTGTGAGATACATGTGAAGATTTACTACATAAGTAAGTTGCATGCAGGTGGGGTTTGAACCTCTAGCGAGCCCTCTCTCTCCCGATAGTGGACCTGCTACACAGTGTGTGGTTTTGAGCCCCTTAAGCCACCTCCCTCCTTTAGCAGTATCCAGCATCTGCTGTTCCCACTTATGTGCTCATGTGACCAGTAATCAGGGTCCACTTATGAGTGAGAACATACATTACACGGTTTTTTGTTTCTGTGCTAGTTCATTTAGTATGATGGGTCTCCAGCTGTATCCACGCGGCTGCAAAGGTCACGATTTTGCTTTTCTTTATGGCTGCACAGTATTCCATCATGTATATGTACCACATTTTCTTTATCCTGTCTGCTTCTGATGGGCATCTGGGTTGGTTTTTTTGGTGTGCGTGTGGTTATTGTGAATAGTGCTGCACTGAACATACATGTGCAAGTGTTTTTTTGGTCGAGCGATTTATGTTCCTCTGGGTATATTCCCAGAAGTGGATTGCTGGATTGTATGGAAGCTCAATATTTAGATCTTTGAGAAAAAGTCACACTGCTTTCCACAAAGGTTGAACTAGCTTACATTCCCACAACAATGTAGAAGAGCTCCCTTTTTCTCTGCAGCCACACCAACACCTGTTGAATCTGACTTGTTAAAGATAGCAATCCTTACTGGTATTAAGTGGTATCTCATTGTAGTCTTGATTTGCATTTCTCTTATGATTACTGAGGCTGAGTATTTTTTATGTTTTTTGGCTGCATGAACGTGTTCCTTTGAGAACTGTCTGTTCATATCCTTGGAAAACCCACTTTTTGATGGGCTTGTTTTTTATTTTCCTGTCAATTCATTTGAATTCCTTGTAGATCCTGGATGTTAGGCCTCTGTCGGATACATAGCTTGCAAATATTTTTTTCTCATTCTGTGGGTTGTCTCTCTATTCTCTTGATGGCTTATTTTGCTGTTCTAAAACTTTTATTTTGATAAAACCCCACCTGTCAACCTCAGCTTTTGCTGCATTTGTTTCTGAGGACTTGGTCATGAATTCATTGCCTACTCCCATATCCAGGAGGGTGTTCCCTAAATTTTCCTCTAAGATTCTTATAGTTTGAGGGTTTACATTCAAGTAGTTGATCCACTTTGAATTAATTTTTGTAAATGGTGATAGGTAGGGGTCCAGTTTCATTCTTCTGCATGTGGTTAGCCAGTTTTCCCGGCACCATTTGCTAAATACATTCTCTTTTCTCCAGTGTTTTTGTCAGCTTTGTGAAAAATTCATTGGTTGAAGGTCCATGGCTTTATTTTCAGAATCTCTGTCCCGTTCCATTGCTCTATGTGTCTATTCCTGTACTGGTACCATGCTGTCTTGGTTATTGTGGCCTTGTAGCAAAATTTAAAGTATGGGAGTGTGATCTAGCCAATTCTTGGAGACAGCAAAGGACCCAGTCAGGTGCATCCCTCTGATATGCAAACTAACAAACCAGAACTGCACCTACTCTATCTGGTCCCTACACCTCAAGAGGCAATATTTTTCTAATTTAATAATCCCAGGGCCAGGTACCAGATACTAGGGACCACTCCTGTGGTTTAAAGCCCATCAACACTATTCAAACCAACCTAAAATGTTCACCCTGTCCTGCCTTTCCCAAAAATCTCCAATCAAGGATCTAGTCTAATGCTTTCCTCTCGCTCCTGTCTTCTGCCTCCTGATCACTATGGTATATTTCTCCTGTGGCCCTGCATGGTGTGCAATGCTCCCCATCTTCAGGACCTTTTGAGTAGAATAACATTTTACTTCCTGAGTCTTCTCTTGTGGATCATCTCATAAATAAATATAAAACATAGCTCAAAACAGTTAGATAAACCCACAGTTATAGACATAAGAACCCAAGATTAGTCTGTAGGAAATAACTTTTCCTGCTGATATGAAAATACTACTTTTTATGGAGCAATGCATTGCTGATAAAATCTCTGAATCATTTATGGAATTAGGAGAATGTGTAGGAACTTAAATAGTACGTTCTAGGACTAATAACTCAAATATGCCACTTGTGGTACCAAAAATATGCCTATAAACCTAAGATGAGTATGTGCAGAATTGCAACATCTTGTTGAAAAGTAAAGTTCTGGAGCCTTTTCCTGATTGTACCTTTAAAACTACACCACAGTGCAAGCTCACCCACAGCAGGAATCAAGGCTGTTTAAACTGTTCCATACTCAGCTGTAGCCAGAAGGCTTGGATTCTACTCCCACCAGTGCCACTAACTAGTCTTTAGACCATGACCGACTCAGTTTATCTCTCTGGAGCCCAGCTTCCCTTTCTATAAAATGAATGAATTGTACCAGATGAGCTCTTACATCCTTCTAGCTTTAATATTTATTATTTGTGAGGATTAAGTGATGGAATTTGTTTTCTTTTCTTTTTTTTCGAAAAGTTTTTAGTTTATTAAGTTGGTCGTGAACAAAACCAAACAATGGCCACAGATATCATCATTGCATCATCTTTAGTCCTTTGCCTGTTATCCAATCTCCAGCTCACTTCTTGCCAGCACCAACAGTGGCCTTTGCAGTCCCCCTGACTTTCTTCATTCTGTTCTTGCGTTCCTCTCGCTGCTTCCTTGAGGTCTTTTTCTTCTCATACAAGCTATGTCTTGCAAGTCTATGTTTGGGTTCATTTTTCTTTGCACAATCTGAGAAATCGTATATCATGCCAAAGCCAGTTGTGTCTTGCCACTACCAAAATGAATTCCGAATCCAAATACAAAGATGACATCTAGCCGGGCTCGGTGGCTCAGCCTGTAATCCCTGCCTTGGGAGGCTGAGGTGAGTGGATTGCCTGAGCCCGCGGGTTCGAGACCCACCTGGGCAACTTGGTGAGACCTCATCTCTACAATAAATCAAAAAATTAGCCAGGCGTGGTAGCGTGCACCTCTAGTTCCAGCTACTTGGAAGGCTGAGGCAGAAGGATCGCTGGAGCCCAGCAGTTCGAGGCTTGGTGGCCAGGAGCAGCGACTACACTCCAGTCTGGGCGACAGAGTGAGACTCCAACTCAAAAAAAAAAAAAAAAGATGACATCTGGTGTTGTCTTGTATATTTTGACTAGTTTTTCCCAAATTTCTGT
>NW_007165715.1:0-895 GCF_000164805.1 Carlito syrichta
CTGGGAAGCAAGCTAGTTATGTCAGCAGTCTAGTCTGCTGGCTAGATAGTTAAACAACCAAGTTAAGACAGCTGGCTATCTAGGTAGCTTGCCAGTAAGTCAGCTCCCTAGACAGCTTGCTAGCAAGTTAAGTCAGCTAGTTAATTCAGCTGGACAGCCAGCTGGTTAGTTATGTAGCAAGTTAGTTAATTCAACTGGCTAGAAAGCAGACCAGCTAGTTAAAACATCTAGTTAAGTCAGCTGGCTAGCAAACTGGCTAGCTAGGTAGTTAAGTCAGCTGGCTAGCAAACTGGCTGGCTAGGTAGCAAACTGGCTGGCTAGGTAGTGACCTTGTTAAATCAGTTGCCTAGCCAGTTGTCTAGCTAATTATGTCAGCTAGTTAAATCAGCTTGCTATCCAGGTGGCCAGAGAAGTAGAGAGATAGTTAAGTCAGCTGGCTAGCCGCCTGGATATCTAGTTACGTCAGCTAGTTTACTCACCTGGCTGAACAGCTGCCTAGCACGTTAATCAACTAGTTGATTAATCAGCTGGTTAACCAGCTGTCTACCTAGTTAAGTAAAATTGTTAATTCAGTTGACTAGCCAGCTCACTAGGTAAAATGGTACTTAATTCAGACGGCTAGACAGCTGTCTGGCTAGTCATTTCAGCTAGTAAAGTAACCTGGCTAGCTAGGTAGCCAGCTAGTTAAGTCAGCTAGTTATGTCAGCTGGCTAGCTAAGTTAAGTCAGCTAGTTAAGTTGGCTAGCTAGCTAACTAGGATGCTAGCTAGTTATTTCAGCTAGTGAAATCAGCTGGTTTGCTAGGTAGCTAGATAGTTATGTCAGCTAGTTACGTCAGCTGGCTAGCTAGTTAAGTCAGCCAGTTAAGTCAGCTGGTTAGCCACCTGCCTAGCTGG
>NW_007165716.1:0-842 GCF_000164805.1 Carlito syrichta
TGAATAAATTCAACTTAAGAAAGGGCACTTACTGTTTTTGCAAGGGAAAAGATTCCAGGTTCCCTGGGGATGACTGCCACATGTAAACTGAAATTAACATTTGTAGTTTTCTCTGTCTAAGTTATATGTAGCTGAGCAGAGCTTGAACTACTGATGATTTGGAAGATGGGACTTGCAATATATTGGTGACCTTAGGTGACAGTCTTGGGAATGCACCAGTTCTGGGATAATGCAAGATACCTTGCAAGGGGTGGGATGGGGTAGGGGGTCCCTTGGAGTCTTGGTGGTGAAGGGAGAGAAGAAAGCATCTGAAGAAACAATATAGTATATAAAAAGACCAATTCTGTCCCGCCACCACAAAATGTATCATTTATTGAAGAAAATACACTTCCATGGAGCTGCAAAAGAGGGTACTCTTGAACTGAGAAACCTAGTAAACCAACTTCTCTCCCTTCTCGTTCCATCACAAGACAACTTGCTTTTGCTAATTCCAAAAAGGCCAGTGCAGATAATCCTCAATAGAAAAACAAGCCAGCATATTTACAAAGTTACTCTAAATATGAAACAGAAAATTAAAATCAAACCTTATTAGACACACAGAAATATTGGAACCAAAAATAAAAACAAAAGAAATAAAAGGAAAACCATGAAACAGAGGAAAAATGAAATGCAACACCTGAACTTGAATACCTGATATTAAGCAAACAATTGTATTGCAGAAGGACCCCGTGAGTCAGACATTCAAAAACTCACAATTGAAATGGATAATCAATAGGAAGATGTGTGAAACAGTAGCTGACTGAATCCTAGAGGGAAAATGATGAGAAAAGACAAAGTCATCT
>NW_007165717.1:0-829 GCF_000164805.1 Carlito syrichta
ATCGACTGACTAGTTGGTCAACTGTCTGCTGACAAGGTAGGTCAGCTAACTGTAGACCAACAGGTCAGCTAACTAGTCGGCCACAAGTCGGATGACAAGTTAGGTCAGCAAACTAGCCAGCCAAGTAGTTAACCGAGCGAACTTGTGGGCCAACAAGTCAGTCAACAAGTTAACACAGCTAACTAGTCAGCCGACCAGGTGGCCAACTCATTAAGGCAGCAAACATGTCGGCCGAGAAGTCAGCCAATGTGTTAAACCAGATAAGTAGTCGGCTGAATCATCAGCCAAGTCATCACCTAGCTAACTCGTTTACCAACTAAGTAAGACAGCTAATAACTCGTTTACCAAATAGTTAAAACAGTTAGCTAACTTGTTAACCAACTCATTAAGACAGCTAGCCATCTCATTAGCCAACTAGTTAAGTCAGCTAGCTAAGTCAGCTAGCTAATTAGCTAGCTAGCTAAGTCAGCTAGCTAAGACAGCTAGCTCACTTGTTAGCTAACTATTTAAGTCAGCTAATTAAGTCTGCTACCTAACTAGTTAGCTATTTAGTTAAGTCAGCTAGTTATTCAGCTAGCTAAATAGTTAGCTACCTATTTAATTCAGGTAGCTAAGTCAGCTAGCTAACTAGTTAAGCCAGCCAGTTAAGTCAGCTAGATAAGTAGTTAAGTCAGTTAGCTAAGTCAGCTAGTTAAGTCAGTTTCCTAATTTAGTCAGCTGATTAAGACAGCTTGCTGGGTAGTTAGTTAATGAGTTGTCAGCAGGTTGTCAGGTAGTTAGCTAGTTAATTAATGGGTTAAGTCAGCTGGTTGAGTTAGCTAGCTAGCTG
>NW_007165718.1:0-773 GCF_000164805.1 Carlito syrichta
AATAAGGGCAAGTAGGATCAGACAGCACTAATAAGGCAAGTAGGATCAGAGAGAACTAATAAGGCAAGGACTATCAGACGGCACTAATAAGGCAAGTAGGATCAAACGGCACTAATAAGGCAAGAGGGATCAGAAGGAACAAATACGGCAAGTAGTATCAGACGGCACTAATAAAGCAAGGAGTATCAGATGGCACTAATAAGGCAAGGAATATCAGACAGCACTAATAAGGCAAGGAGTATCAGACGGCACTAATAAGGCAATTAGGATCAGTCAGCACTAATAAGGCAAGTAGGATCAGTCAGCACTAATAAGGCAAGTAGGATCAGATGGCACTAATAAAGCAGGTAGTATCAGACGATACTAATTAGGCAAGTAGTATCAGAAGGCACTAATAAGACAAGTAATATCAGGTGGCACTAATGAGGCAAGTAGAATCAGACGGAACTAATAAGGCAAACAGTATCAGGCGGCACTAATAAGGCAAGAAGTATAACACGGCACAATTAAGGCAAGGAGTATCAGACGGCACTAATAAAGCAAGGAGTATCAGACGGCACAAATAAGGCAAGTAATATCACACGGCACTAATAAGGCAAGTAGGATCAGACGGTACTAATAAAGCAAGGAGTATCAGTCGGAAATAATAAGACAAGGAGTATCAGAATGCATTAATAAGGCAAGGAGTGTCAGACGGTACTAATAAAGCAAGGAGTATCAGACGGCACTAATAAGGCAAGTAGTATCAGACGACACTAATAAGGAAAGTAGGA
>NW_007165719.1:0-674 GCF_000164805.1 Carlito syrichta
GAGTATCAGACGGCACTAATAAGGCAATTAGGATCAGTCAGCACTAATAAGGCAAGTAGGATCAGTCAGCACTAATAAGGCAAGTAGGATCAGATGGCATAATAAAGCAGGTAGTATCAGACGATACTAATTAGGCAAGTAGTATCAGAAGGCACTAATAAGACAAGTAATATCAGGTGGCACTAATGAGGCAAGTAGAATCAGACGGAACTAATAAGGCAAACAGTATCAGGCGGCACTAATAAGGCAAGAAGTATAACACGGCACAATTAAGGCAAGGAGTATCAGACGGCACTAATAAAGCAAGGAGTATCAGACGGCACAAATAAGGCAAGTAATATCACACGGCACTAATAAGGCAAGTAGGATCAGACGGTACTAATAAAGCAAGGAGTATCAGTCGGAAATAATAAGACAAGGAGTATCAGAATGCATTAATAAGGCAAGGAGTGTCAGACGGTACTAATAAAGCAAGGAGTATCAGACGGCACTAATAAGGCAAGTAGTATCAGACGACACTAATAAGGAAAGTAGGATCAAACGGCACTAGTCAGGCAAGTAGGATCAGTCGGCACTAATAAGGCAAGTAGGATCAGAAGGCACTAATAAGGCAAGTAGGATCAGTCGGCATTAATTAGGCAAGTAAGATCAGAGGGCATTAATAAAGCAAGTAT
>NW_007165720.1:0-796 GCF_000164805.1 Carlito syrichta
AAAATTTATAGTTGCCTAGTTAACAATTGCCCAGGGAACTACTACAGGTAATTTGAAAAGTGACAGTGTGAATGAAAAAAGTATTTAAAATTAAAACTCTTACAAATTTATCTTACAAATCTTTCAAATAAAAAGTACAATACCTTCCACAAAAAGCCACATAAAAAAATGAAATACCCTGTCATCTTCCTAACCAAAGTGAAAGATCATTACAATAAAAACTACAAACATTAATCAAAGGAAAATAAAAGTCACAAATGAATGGAAAAATATTACATGCTCATGAACTGGAAGAATCAACATTGTTAAGATTCCCATCCTAACCAAAACAATCTACAGATTCAACACAATACTTATTAAATTACCAACATTAGTATTCTCAGACCTGGAAATGACAATATAGAAAATTCATAGGGAAATAAAAATGAGCACGAATATCCAAAACAATTCTCAGCAAAAGAAACAAAGAGGGAGGTATCACACTTCCAGACATTAAATTTATTAGAAGGTTAGAATAATCAATACAGCCTGCTATCGGTAAAATAAAAGGCATATAGGCCAATTGTGGTAGCTCAAGCCTGTAATCCCAGCACTTTGGGAGGCTGAGGAAGGTGATTGCCTGAGTCCATAGGTGCAAGAACAGCCTGGGCAACTTGATGAGACCACATCTCTGCCACAAATTTTTAAAAATAGCCAAGTGTGGTAGTGCTCCTTGTTGCTTCAGCTACTTGGAAGACTGAGGTGGAAGAATAACCAGAGACCAGCAGGTTGATGCTGGGTGGTCATGAGCATTCCA
>NW_007165721.1:0-5465 GCF_000164805.1 Carlito syrichta
ATTCTGCATAATTGAAACTTTTGAAGATTTCCAGATCTATATGACTCTTAGAAAACGGAATCTTTAGATTCAGCATACTAAGTGCTATACAAAGAAAGAATGCATAATAAATCTTTAAAAATTTATAAAATAAAACAGTATGTAATTTATTACAATTTTTTCATTCTTAAATTTTGTGGCCATTTTCTTGGTGAACTTTGTATTTTCTGCTTGTTAATTTTGATTAAATGTTACAGATGTGCAATCGTTAGAGACATGTTTCCCTTATATATTTGAAGGAAATATAAAATCTCATTCCCATATATTTTAACCCAATTTATATTTTAAAAGTGTATTTCCATTGAATCCCCTAGTATTTTCTCTACCGAAGACATAATGCTGTACTCTGCAACAAAGTATCTGGTTAATCTGATACTTTTAATCACCAAGCATTTACAATGAGGCACACAAAAAAAGAGAATTTGTAGGCCAATATACATAATCCAAAATAACATGGAGATGTACAAAGTTGTAAGTATTTGGACTCTGCATTAATATAAAAATTTAGATACTTGAAAACTCTGGAAAATTGATTATGATCTTGGAAAAACAATGTTAAAATCCTGCATGAAAAACTGCTCAAAGCTGTTACACAATACTAAAAACACCCAAAAGCTTGTAAAATAAAGTGCTAACACATTAATTTGGTTGTGCTATAACCAAGCTCCAACAGGACTCTGTGATCATAATAATAAAAGACTACATCGTAGGCAACCCCCTCAGGTCCCCTCCCAGTTTAGGAGTTTCTCAGTCCTCTCAATAAATACTGCTTAAAAAAAGACTTCCTCGTTTGGAGGATTCTTAAATGGCCACTTTTCTGGAGGAATATTTGGATGTGTTCACCATGGAAATGCATGGTTATCTTTACTTCTTGGGAATGATATCCACCATGTCTACAGCATTTATCAGAGTGCTGTACACAAGAGCTTGAAGTCAAAGGATTGTTCAGTCATCAAGGTCCCTCCCATTATGATGTCAAAGTTCTGAGGCTGATGTCATAAATGGAAATTTCATATGCTTGTTTCCTGACTTTACTTACCTCCTATAATGTAAAAATTAGCCTTTTGGTCAATCTACAGATTCAATGAAATAACCATAATGTTAGCATCCTTCTTCTCAGCCATGGAAATTAGAATAAAAAATTCATACGAAACCATAAACAATCCTGAATAGCCAAAGAATCTTATCAAAAGAAACCAAGAAGGAGCTATTACACTTCCAGACTTCAAACTTTACTATATGTTTACAATAATCAACACAGACTGGTATTAGTACAAGAATAGTGCCATAGGACAATGGATCAGACAGAGAATGAAATCCTCAAATTCTCAACCAACTTATCTTTGAAAAAACCTCCAAGACCCATGGGTTATTGAGAACATATTCAGTAAATGGTGCTTGGAAAAGGCTGGCAACATGCAACAGATTGAAACAGGATCCCTATCTATCACCATATACCTTAACTCTAAATGGATCAATGACCTAAATGTAAATCACCAAATTGTAATAATCTGAGAAAACGCAGGAGACACCATTAGTGAAACTGGAACTGGAAACTAATTCCTCTTCAGAGCCCTAAATACCCATGCTTTAAGAAGTAAATTAACAAGTGGGATCTCATCAAATTAATATACTTCTGCAAAAGAAAAGAAACTGTCAGAAGAGCAGGGATACAGCCAACAGAATGGGAAAACGATTTGCCACATATATATCTGTAAAAAGGCATAACATCTAGGATATACAAGAAACTCAAACACTCAGCAAAATCAGACAAACATTCATTTGAAAAGTGTACAAAATACGTGATTGGACACTTTTCATAAGAAGAGATATGGGCAGCCAGCAGACACATGAAAATTTCTCAACCTGACTTATCATCAAAGAAATACAAAAGAAACCACTTTGAATACCACATACTCCATGTAAGATTGGGATCATTAATAAAACAAACAATCACAGAAGCAGGTCAGGACTTGTGAGGAAATAAATGCTTCTACACTGCATGTGGACTGAAAAGTAGAACAAGACCTTTGGAAAACAGTGTGGTGGTTTATTTTGGTACAAGATATTGACATACTATGTGACTCAGTAATTCCCCTGTAGAGTAATTCCCCTGTAGAGAAAAGTAGAACAAGACCTTTGGAAAACAGTGTGGTGGTTTATTTTGGTACAAGATATTGACATACTATGTGACTCAGTAATTCCCCTGTAGAGAATATACCTGGAGAAATTCAAGTCATTTTACCAAAAATATACCAACACCAGTAGGTTTTTTGCAGCTCTAATCACAATTGCAAAAAAACATCGTCCCAACTATGTTGCCAATCAAAGCTGGAATGGATAAAATAAAAGTTGAATATACACAGTGGAATATTATGCAGCCATAAAAAAGGATAGATAGAAGGATTTTGCAGAACATTTGATGGATATGAGGTAGGTAATTTTCAGTGATTTATTACAGAAACTAAGAACAGAGTTCCATATGTTCTCACTCATGAGCTTAACTTGATCACTTATAGTGCTGTAAGATAGTGATTGGCAGTAGTGAAAGCTGTTTACGGTAGGGGTAAGATTGCCAGTGGAGGGATATTGCTAAAGAAAGGAGGGGTATACCTCATCACCAGGGACCCTGCATAATCAATGTTTGTATATTTTACTCTGAATTGTACCCTACATTTTAAAAAAATAAATAAATAATTAAATACATGAAAATTAAAACATGCAATTGACTTTATTTGCTTCTTCTATTTTTTATTTTTATTTTTTACGTTTAAAACTGGTTACAATTCAGGGTTTGGCCTAGAAATGTTTATTATGCAGGAATTGATTTTTTAAGAATTGTAAAATATTCCAAAAATAACTCCTTTTCCTTTTAATACGTTGAAATACATGGTGTAATTCTGCCTTCAAAATTGACAGCTAAAGTTTTTCTCACATAAATTCTGAATGTTTTAGTCTGCCTACATTGAAACTTGTTGAGATTCCAGATCAATATCATTGTTAGAAACTTGAACCTTGAGGTTCAGTGCAAGTAAGTGCTATTCATAAGGCAGAATGCAAATAAATCTTTAAAATGTTAGAAAATAAAACAGTATCATTATTCAATACAGCTTTCTTCATTCTTAAAATTCATGTACTTTCCTAGGTTCCTTGTGTACTTTCTGATTGTTAATTTTGATTAAATGTTATACATGTGCAATCCTTAGAGAAAGGTTTCCCTTATATATTTGAAGGAAATATAAAATCACATTCCCTTTATATTTTAACTCAATTTATATTTTTAAAAGTGTATTTCCATTGAATACCCTAGTATTTTCTCTACCGTAGACATAATGCTGTATTTTGAAACAAAGTACCCGATTAATCTGGCACTTATAATCACAAGCATTTACAATGAGACACACAGAAAAAAGAAAATTTGCGGCCCAATTTATATAAAACCAAAATAACATGGAGATTTACAAAGTAGTAAGTATTTGAGCTCTTCATTAGTATAAAAATTTAGGTAATTGAAAATTCTGGAAAATTGATTATGATCTTAGCAAAAGCAATGTTCAAATCCTGTAGGAAAAACTCAAAAGGTGTTACAAAATACTAAAAACATCCAAATGTTTCTAAACTAAAGAAAGTGATAAAATATTATTTGGTTGTGCTATACCAAGCTCCAACAGGAATCTGTGATCATAATAATAAAAGATTACTTCGTGGGCAACCCCCTTAAGTCCCCTCCCAGTTTGTGTGTTTCTCGGTCCTCTCAATAAAGACTGCTTTAAAAAAAAAAAAAGACTACCTCGTTTAGTGGATTCTTAAATGGTCATTTATCCCTGGAGAATTTTTTGGATATGTTCACCATATTAACACATGGTTCTCTTCACTTCTTGGGAATGAAATTCCCCATATATACCACATTTGGCAGAGTAGTGTACACAAGTACTTGAAGCCTAAGTTTTGCTCAGTAGTCAAGGTCCCTCTAATCATGATGTCAAAGTTCTGAGGCTGATGTCATTAATGGCAATTTGACATGCTTGTTTCCCTCACTTTACTTACCTCTTTTAATCTGAAAATTAGAATTTTAGTCAATCTACAGATTCAATGGTATAATCATTAAGTTAACATCATTCTTCTTACAACTGGAAATTACAATAAAGGATTCAAAGCAAACCACAAACAATCATGAATAGCCAAAAGAATCTTATCATGAGAAACAAAGCAGCAGTTATCGCAGTTCCAGAATTCAAACTTTTCTATATTTTACACTAATCAACACAGCCTAATATTGGTACAAAAATAGGTCCATAGGCCTAGGGATCAGAAGAGAGAATGTAATCCTCAAATTCTCAACCAACTCATCTTTGAAAAAACCTCCAAGATCCACTGGGTAATGGAGAACATATTCAGTAAATAGTGCTGGGAAAAGGGTGGCAACATGCAAAAGATTGCAACAGGCACACTATCTATCACCATACACATTAACTCTAAATGGATCAAAGACCTAAATGTAAAACACCAGATTATAATAATCTTAGAAAACGCAGGAGAAACCATTAGGGAAACAGGACCCAGAATCTAATTCCTCTTCAGTGCTCTAATACTCATCCCTTAAGAAGTAACTTAGACTAGTGGGATCTTATCAGATTAATATACTACTACAAAACAAAAGTGACCGTCAGAAGAGCAGGGATACAGCCAATAGAATGGGAAAACCATTCTCCACCTATATATTTGTAAAGAGGCATAACAACTAGGATCTACAAGAAACTCAAACACTCAGTAAAATCAGACAAACATTCCCTTTGAAAAATGTTCAAAATATGTGATGGGACACTTTTCATAAGAAGAGATATGGGCAGCCAGGAAACACAAGAAAATTGCTCAGCCTCACTCGTCATAAAAAAAAAATGGCAAAGGAAACCACTTTGAAATACCACATGCCCCCTGTAAGACTGGTCATCATTAATAAAACAAACAATAACAGATGCAGGTCAGGATTTGGGAAGGAATAAATGCTTCTACACTGCATATGGAATGAAAAGTAGAGCAACATCTTTGTAAAACATTGTGGTGGTCTGTAAACGGGCAAGATATTGACCTACCATGTGACTCAGAAATTCCCCTGTAGAGAATATAACTGGAGATCAAAAAAGTTTTACCAAAAAGATACCTGCACCAGTATGTTTTTGGCAGCTCTAATCACAATTCCAAAAAAACATGGTACCAACTATGTTGCCCAACAAAGCCGGAATGCATAAAATAAATGTGTTATACACACAGTGTAATATTATGCAGCCATAAAAAAGGACAGATAGAGCCGCGCTCGGTGGCTCAGCCTGTAATTCCACGCCTTTGGGAGGCTGAGGTGAGTGGATTGCCTGAGACCGCGGGTGTGAGACCTGCCTGGGCAGCGAGTCCTCATCTCTACAATAAAG
>NW_007165722.1:0-731 GCF_000164805.1 Carlito syrichta
AGTGTGTGAATGACGAGGTTGAGCCCCTGAGCCCAGCCTCGATCCCTCATCAAAAGCATAAATACAAGGCCTGGTGCAGCGGCCCATGCCTGGAATCCCAGCAATCATGGAGGCTGAGGTGGGAGGATGGTTGGAGCTCAGGAGACCAAGGCCATCCCGGGCCACACAGGGAGAACTGTCTGCACATCCAGACAAACTGGGGATCTGGGGTCTAGGTGCCCATCATCCTGGCCACATTAGAGGCTGAGACTGGAGAATTTCCAGAGCCCACGATTTCAAGGTTGGTGGTAAATGACAGTTGTGCCCCAAGACCCCAGCCTGGGCCACAGAGCCAGACCCGGATTCCAAAAACATCAGAATCATACACATATTCTCAATTGCGTGTGGTGTGTTCACAGTGTGTCTGGCTTTTGAGCTAGGAAAAATGGGATGAGGGAAGAAATTTCCCCAGGTGAGTGATGTGTCCCTGGCCTTTCTTGGCGGGAGGTCCTCATTGCCGAGTTGAGGGTCAGCCTGCCTGGTTCACGTTTCTCACCTCAGAGAGGAGAGCCGGCAGCAATCCAGCCAGGTAGCCTTGGGAACTACTGCACCAAAGCATGGGCAGCCATTTAGGGGAAGTTGGACTGGAGAATGCCAACCTTGGGGGATCCTCACATGCGGAGAGTGGGGGGGAAAGACTGAGGGCAGAAGTTTTGGAGGAGAATGGATCTTTCTTTCTTTCTTTCTTTCTT
>NW_007165723.1:0-650 GCF_000164805.1 Carlito syrichta
GAGTTTCAGAAAGATGGTGGATTGGGAGACAATCAAGCTGTGGCTTTCAGAGGCCAAGGTGGGGGAATGTTGGAGCCCAGGAGTTCGAGACCAGCCTGAATCATGTAGCAAGACTGTGTCACTTCCCAGGATGCAAACACTGGTGTTGCGCATGTTGGCATCTGGGGTCCCAGCTACATGGGATGCGGTAGACTGTGTCCTGGGGCATGCCTTTGCATCACTCCACCTACAACACTTGTGAGTTCAGCATGGGCACTGTGACTCACGGCAGTCAGACCCACACCCTGGGATGCTGAGGCCAGAGACTGCCTGAGTCCCTGGGTCTGAGACCAGCCTGGGAGATGTGACCAGAACTCATCTGGGCAAGAGGTCCCCAAAATTAAGTCATGTGTGGTGTTCCCTGGAGTACTATTTGCTCGGGGGCCAAGGTGGGAGGACCTCCTGAGCCCAATAGGTTGAGGCCCCAGGAGCCATCATCGTGCCACCACACTGCAGCCCCACCGATGGAGATTTCAGTGACAAAAATGATGCCACGACTGGCATCCACGGCTCCCTAGGGAAAGGTCTGAGTGGGTGGGTGACAATGGGTTGATCAGGAGAAGCAGGGGCCCTACCCTACCCTAGCTCACTGCTGTCTGTTCCGTGAGCTC
>NW_007165724.1:0-1033 GCF_000164805.1 Carlito syrichta
TGGTGATCCTCCTGCTACAGCCTCCAGAGTGTCAGGACGACAGGACCCTCGATACCAGACTCCTTGTTAGATGGGTGCAGACACGGGGTCTCCCTGCATGACACTGGCTGACCTTGGTCTCCTGGGGTCCAGCCATCCTCCCACCTCAGACTCCCAGAGTGCTGGGATTCCAGGCATGAGCTGCTATGCCAGACCTTCTGGTTGTTTTTGATGAAGGATCAAGGCAAGGTTTGGGGGCTCAGCCTCATCATCCCAGTGCTTTGGGAGGCCAGGCCAGTAGTCAGCACAAACCCGTGGCCGAGAACCACCCAGGCATCATGGCGAGAGCTCGTCTCTACAATCCATCTCAAATGAGCTGTGCATGGTGCCACACACCTGTCATTCCAGTTACTCAGAAGACTGAGGAAATGCTCGCTAGAGCCTGGCAGGCCAAGGCTGTGGTGGCCAGGAGTGAGCTACTGTCATAAAGCCTGGGAGAAGGAGTGAGACCCCAACTCAAAGAAAAAAAATAAAAATGGTAAAAAAAGAAAAGCATCCATTTGTGTATGGAGTTGAGATCATTGTGAACAGACAGAGACATTTGGGATGGAGGCCCCAGGCTTTTGCCTAGAAATCCTGAAAGACAGTGGATCAGCAAACAATTGGGCTGTGACTTTGGGAGGCTGAGGTGGGGGACTGCTGCATCCCGGTAGTTTGAGACCAGCCAGGGCCAAGTAGTGAGAATTCATCTCTCCTCAGAACACAAGCACTGAGTCACGTGTGGTGGTGCATGCATCCTGGCTACATGGGATGTGGTGGCCTATGTCCTGGGATGTGCCTTTGTGTCAGGCTAACTGACAGAACATGAGAGTATAGGCCTGGCTCCATGGCTCACGGCCATCAGACTTAGGCCCTGGGAGGCTGGGGCAGGAGGCTGCCTGAGTTCCCGAGGTCAGAGACCAACCTGGGCGATGTGACCAGATCTTGTTTCAGTGAGAGGGCCCCCAAATTGAGTCAGGTGTGGTGGCCTCTGAAGGCCAGGTTGCTCGGGGGG
>NW_007165725.1:0-795 GCF_000164805.1 Carlito syrichta
CTGTGCATGGTGCCAAACACTGTCATTCCAGTTACTCGGAAGACTGAGGAAATGCTCGCTAGAGCCTGGCAGGCCAAGGCTGTGGTGGCCCGGGAGGGAGCTACTGTCATAAAGCCTGGGAGAAGGAGTGAGACCCCAACTCAAAGAAAAAAAATAAAAATGGTAAAAAAAGAAAAGCATCCATTTGTGTATGGAGTTGAGATCACTGTGAACAGACAGAGACATTTGGGATGGAGGCCCCAGGCTTTTTCCTAGAAATCCTGAAAGACAGTGGATCAGCAAACAATTGGGCTGTGGCTTTGGGAGGCTGAGGAGGGGGACTGCTGCATCCCGGTAGTTTGAGACCAGCCAGGGCCAAGTAGTGAGAATTCATCTCTCCTCAGAACACAAGCACTGAGTCACGTGTGGTGGTGCACGCATCCTGGCTACATGGGATGTGGTGGCCTATGTCCTGGGATGTGCTTTTGTGTCAGGCTAACTGACAGAACATGAGAGTATAGGCCTGGCTCCATGGCTCACGGCCATCAGTCTTAGGCCCTGGGAGGCTGGGGCAGGAGGCTGCCTGAGTTCCCGAGGTCAGAGACCAACCTGGGCGATGTGACCAGATCTTGTTTCAGTGAGAGGGCCCCCAAATTGAGTCAGGTGTGGTGGCCTCTGAAGTCCAGGTTGCTCGGGGGCCAAGGCATAAGGACAGTCTCAGCCCTGCAGGTCAAGGTCCTGAAAGCCAGGATCATGCTGCCATGCCCCAGCGTGGCCATTGGAGACTCCAGCAACAAAATAGACACCTCCAACTTG
>NW_007165726.1:0-808 GCF_000164805.1 Carlito syrichta
ACTCAAAGAAAAAAATAAAAATGGTAAAAAAAGAAAAAGCATCCATTTGTGTATGGAGTTGAGATCATTGTGAACAGACAGAGACATTTGGGATGGAGGCCCCAGGCTTTTGCCTAGAAATCTTGAAAGACAGTGGATCAGCAAACAATTGGGCTGTGGCTTTGGGAGGCTGAGGTGGGGGACTGCTGCATCCCGGTAGTTTGAGACCAGCCAGGGCCAAGTAGTGAGAATTCATCTCTCCTCAGAACACAAGCACTGAGTCACGTGTGGTGGTGCACGCATCCTGGCTACATGGGATGTGGTGGCCTATGTCCTGGGATGTGCCTTTGTGTCAGGCTAACTGACAGAACTTGAGAGTATAGGCCTGGCTCCATGGCTCACGGCCATCAGTCTTAGGCCCTGGGAGGCTGGGGCAGGAGGCTGCCTGAGTTCCCGAGGTCAGAGACCAACCTGGGCGATGTGACCAGATCTTGTTTCAGTGAGAGGGCCCCCAAATTGAGTCAGGTGTGGTGGCCTCTGAAGGCCAGGTTGCTCGGGGGCCAAGGCATAAGGACAGCCTCAGCCCTGCAGGTCAAGGTCCTGAAAGCCAGGATCATGCTGCCATGCCCCAGCATGGCCATTGGAGACTCCAGCAACAAAAAAGACACCTCCAACTTGTGTCGAGATGGGCATCCACAGCTCTCCAGGGAAATGTCCGCATGGCCGTGCGATGATGGAGTGATCAGTAGAGAAAGGGTCCCTCCTCCTGCCTGAAGGAGGCAGACCAGGTGACTGGAACCTGGGTTGTTCGCAGCATTGCCAGACCTCG
>NW_007165727.1:0-829 GCF_000164805.1 Carlito syrichta
TATTGGTACAAAAAAAGGTACAAAGGTCAATGGATAAGGAAAGAGAATGAACTCCTCAAATTCTCAACCAACTCATCTTTTAAAAAAGCTACAAGACCCACTGGGGAATATAGAACATATTCAGTAAATGGTGCTGGGAAAAGTCTGACCACATGCACAAGATTGAAACAGGACCCCTATCACCATAAACATTAAATCTAAATGGATCAAAGACCTAAACATAAAACACCAAATTATAATAATCTTAAAAAACTCAAGAGGCACCTTTATGGAAAGTGGGTCCGGGAACTAATTTTTCTTCAGAAACCTAAATGTCCATACCTTAAGAACAAAGTTAGACAAGTGGGATCACATCAAATTAATACACTTCTGCAAAACAAAAGAAACCATCAAAAGAGCAGGGAAACTGCCCAATGAATGAGAAAAACTATCCTCCAACTCAATATCTGACAAAGGCATAATGTCTAGGTACTACAAGAAACCCAAGCCTTCGGAAAAAAACAGAAATATAGTCCCTTTCAAATGTGGGCAAAATACATGATTGGACACTTTTTATAATAAGAGATATGGGCAGCCAGCAGACTTATGACAATGTGCTCAGCCTCACTCATCATCAAAGAATGCAAATGAAAACCACATTGAAATAACACATACCCCCCTGTAAAAATGGCCATCATTAATAATACAAAGAACAGATGCTGGTGAGGATTTGGAAAATAAAATGCTTCTACACTGCATGTGGACTAAAAACTAGAGCCACATCTTTGGAAAACACTGTGGTGGTTTCTAAAGGACAAGAAATGACCTACCATATGACTCACTAATTCCC
>NW_007165728.1:0-551 GCF_000164805.1 Carlito syrichta
CATCCCACACACACAGAGCAAGGATGCTCTGGTGATCCTGCCTTTGGGAATGACCATGACTTTCACTCTCCACATGCTGGACAACTCCAAAGACAACTTACACGCTCACAATTTGGCCCTCGAGTTTGCCACGAACAGGTAGAATATGGGTGAGGCTCCTTCTTCCTGTGGAGGCCTGTCTGGATAATATCTGAGTATAATTGGTAGAGGTGACTCGGGTGACTGAGGTTAGTGCCGTTGAAGGAAGACGTCCATTACTTTAGTTTCCAAGGGATGTGGCCACACCACAATGGCAGGACCTCAGAGGGGAACACAGCCGCCCCAAGGGCTCAAACTAGCTCGGAGGAAGACAGTTGAGCCTCAGTCCCAGGAGGAGGAGTAGAGGGTGGGGCAGGGATCCAAGGGCGCTTCCCGAGGGGCAGGGCCTGTGTCCTGGGGCTGGTGACCATTCCCACTTGGGCTTCCCACGGGCCCTGCAACACATGGGCACACACTCTCTCTTTCTCTCTCTCACACACACACAGAAATACTTGCTCTTACAGAAACGTCAG
>NW_007165729.1:0-787 GCF_000164805.1 Carlito syrichta
CGTAGCCTTGAACTCCTGGGCTCAAGTGATCCTACCATCTCAGCCTCCCAAGTAGGTGGGACTGTAGGCGTGTACCACCATGCCTGGCTAATTTTTTTTTAATATAGAAATGAAGTCTCACTATTTTGCCCAAGCAGGTCTTGAACTTCTGGCCTCAAGTGATGCTCCTTCCTTGGCCCCCCAAAGTTTTGGGATTAGAGACATAACCCTCCACGCCTGACCAATGGTAGATATTATCATCCCCATTTTACAGGTGAATAGGCAGAGACATGGGGGGCAGTTAGGACAAGACCTGTGGGGTCCCTAGTGTACCTGACACAAAGTCCTTGAGATTAAGAAGATGTGCACAGAAGCACATTTAAATGACATGGAGTCATGGGGAAAAGATCTACCATTTCTGTCCGGCACTTAAGCCTTTCAAGTAAATGCATGCCCCATAAGCAGACCACCAATCACCCAAAGCCCCACACCAGAATCTGGTCTTGATTATTACAGATCTTACAATCATAGTACTTGCATTGTCATAGTACTCTGTCCTGTGATAAAACACGAGCAGAAACTACCACAGCCACGTACAGAAGGGTTGCTGTGTGTGGATGAGGCCGAGATACTCCAAAGCAGCTCTCTCTGGCAGGAGACAACTGAACCTGTGATTCCCAATCCCTGGAATGGAGCAGGACGGTTCCAAGCTAAATCCACCTGGAAGGTCAGAGGCTGCCCAGAGGAGGTAGCTTCTCTGTTGACAGTATGAGCCGATGTGTTCTAGATGGAAGAACTGGAAGGGCTC
>NW_007165730.1:0-854 GCF_000164805.1 Carlito syrichta
TGTTTTGCTAGACTGCTAGCGATCTGGCTTAACTAGCTCACTACCTGGCTGGCTAGCTGGCTCCCTAGCCAGCTAGTAGGCTGGCAAGCTTGCTAGCCAGCCAGCTAAATTAGGCAGCCTGCAGACTGGACAGTCAGATAGCCAGCCTGCTTAACTAGCAAGCCACCCTGTTGGTCAGCCTGCTAGCCTGCTGGCTTAACTAGCTGGTCACCTACCTGACAAACCTGCTAAACAACCAGCTTAACTTGCCAGCTACCTAGCTAGGCAGCCGGCTAACTATCTGACTTAACTAGATGACTTAAGTAGATAGCAATCCAGTTAGCCAGCTGGCTTAACTAGCTAGCCACCTAGCTAGCCGTCCATCTAGCCATCTCCCTTAATTCACTGATTTAACTAGGTGGCCATCCAGATAGCCAGCTTAATTAATTAGCTAGATACCTACCTAGCCTTGTGGCTAGCCACCTGACTTAACCAGCTGACTTAACGAGGTAGTAAACTGGCTAGTCAGTTGACTACACTAGCAGAGACTTAGCTAGCCAGTTGGCTAGACACTAGAATAAATTAGCTGACTTAACCAGCTAGCCAGGTGGTTAGCCTGCAGGCTCAACTAGTTGAAATAAGTAGTTAGCCAGCTGTCTAGCCAGTAGACATAACTAGCTAACAACACTAGCTAGCCTGGTGACAGCTAACTTAACTAGCTAGCTACCTAGCTAACCAGCTGGGAAGCCATCTGAATTAACTAGCTGACTTAAATAGCTAGGCAGCTGGCTAGTCAACTGACTTAACTAGTTCACTGCCTAGCTAGTCAGTGGGCAAGCCAGTTAACTTAACTAACTGACTTAAATAGCTAGCAA
>NW_007165731.1:0-737 GCF_000164805.1 Carlito syrichta
CCTCACATACAGGAGACTTCACTGCATATTGCTAAGTAGCAATAAGGAATCTGTGTCACTACCTGACCTGCTGCTACGGAAGAATAAGGAGTCTTGGTTTAACGAATCCTCCATCCAAAAAATCTACAGAGCGTCTTGCTAAGAGATAACCACTACTCATGTTTTGGGAGTAGGTATCTAGATAATGGGAGTGCTTATATACAGGAGAATGCACTGTCTATTGCTAAGCAGGATTAAGGAATCTGGTTCACACATGTTCTCAATCCCAAAAAAAACTTCAGGGTGTCTTGCTAAGGGCTAAACAAGAATTTGGGTTTTTGAAGCATAATCTAGGGAGTTGAAGTCCTCATATACAGTCAACTACACGGACTTTTCCCAGGAAAGAGTAAGGAATCTGGGTGACATGCATTCTCAATCCGTAAAAATATTCACGGCGACTGCCTAAGATCTAAACAAGCATCAGGGTTTCGACGCATTCATCTGGGAAAGGGAATACTCATATACAGGCAACTGTACTGCTGTTGCTAAAAATAAGGAATCTGGGTTATACGAGTCCTCAGTCCTGAAAACCTACAGGGCATCTTCCTGACGGCTAAAGAAGAATCAGGGATTCGAGGCATGAATGTGTGTAATAGCAGTCCTCATATACAGGAAATGACATGGCCTCTTGCTAAGAAAAAATAAGAAATGTGTTTTACACGGTTCCTCTATCAAAAACTCTACATGGCGTTTTACTA
>NW_007165732.1:0-736 GCF_000164805.1 Carlito syrichta
GTTGAGAATTTGTATTCCAATTTGTGTGTTCTTTCTTTTTATAGTGCCCCACATTTTGTGAGCACTGATTTACTTTTTGGTGCCTCACAGTGCTCTAAGTGTATCTTGTATTTTTCCTTCTTGCCCCAGTCATGGATCCACCATTTTTCTGAAGGCATTGGGCTTATTTTAGAAACCAAGATCTGGACTGGGCTCAGTTGGCTCAGCCTGTAATCCCAGCATTTTGGGAGGCCAAGGCGAGTGAATTCCCTGAGCCAGCAGGTTTGAGATCAGCCTGGGCAACTTGGTGAGACCTTGTTTCTACAATAAATAAAAAAAATAGCCAGGCATGGTAGCATGTGCCTGTAGTTCTAGCTACTTGAAAGGCTGAGGGGGAATTATTCCCTAAGCTCAGCAGATTGATGCTAGGGTAGCTGTGAGTGTGCCCCTGCACTCCAGCCTGGGCTACAGAGTGAGACTCCAATAAAAAAAAAAAGAAACCAATATCTGGGTATGAGTTATGCTCCAGGCTTACTGGATGTCACTGCTTCTAGTTCCTCTCACTAGATAATGCTGGCAACGTACCTACTGGAGCATGTGTGTGCACACAGACACTCACAGAGTTTTATGTCCTTATCTATGCATCTGTATACAGACATAAAAACCTTGAGTGCATACTGATGCTGCCAGTCCCAGTTTTCTGCCACAGTGCTGTCACTTCCTTCCTCAGAGTGAGATACCCAGCTTTCACCCACTG
>NW_007165733.1:0-783 GCF_000164805.1 Carlito syrichta
GGATGTCACTGCTTCTAGTTCCTCTCACTAGATAATGCTGGCAACGTACCTACTGGAGCATGTGTGTGCACACAGACACTCACAGAGTTTTATGTCCTTATCTATGCATCTGTATACAGACATTAAAAACCTTGAGTGCATACTGATGCTGCCAGTCCCAGTTTTCTGCCACAGTGCTGTCACTTCCTTCTCAGAGGTGAGATACCCAGCTTTCACCCACTGGATCAATTCATTAGAGGACACACACACAGTTATCCTCAGAAGTACTCAGTCATTCCTCTGTGGGAAATACAGTTTATTTATTTATTTATTGGAAGTGGAGTGTCACTCTGTCACCCAGGCTGGAGTACAGTGGCACTCTCATGCCACTCCAGTGTCGACCTCCTGGGCTCTGGCAATTTTTTATTTATTGTAGAGATGTGGTCTCACCACATTCCCTGGGTTGGTGTTGAACCCGTGCAATCCACTAGTCTTGGCCTCGCAAAGTGTTGGGATTATGGACTGAGCCACAGAGCCTGGCCAGAAAACAGTTTTAAATGAAAGTACAATACTTGTCATTAGCTTCACAGCACATAGGCAAATTGTGTTTCCTAAGTTACTTCCATTCTTTTCTTCTCTACCATACAGAAGTAGGTAGGGAAGAAAAGGATGAAAGTAACTTAGAGACAGAATTTGTAATTCATTTGTAATACTGTTGGGTTCATTTGTTACTGAATGTTTGCTGTTTATGTTTCTCCAATATCCCATTTGATTTTTATTATTTCTTAAAACCTTTTGAAGTAA
>NW_007165734.1:0-659 GCF_000164805.1 Carlito syrichta
TATAAACCCAACACAGACAGTCACATATTTTTATGCTTTACCTTTTTCTCCTTGATCTACAGCTATCTATACTGTATGGTATGCATCTATTGAGATTTATATTTCTAATAGTAAAATTTATTGAGATTTATATAATTAAGAATCCTAGTTATGTCAATTAAGTCTAAATATTCTTTAAGCAAATTCTACCTGACAGAGGCAATGAGAACCACATGAGTCAGCCATATTAGCATTTTTTTCTGCATGGTCATTGTTTGAGCTCTCATCTGTTCATTGATTAGAAGGACATAGTTCGATAGTGTAAGTGTATTTATTTGGTTGGTCTTTTGTTTTTAAGTGGAGGATGTATTGGTAATATTTTGCTCCAAGGGATACCTGTATCAAAGATAAGAGAGCATAGTAATCGCATGTTGTAGATCTCTCATAAGACACCAAAATTATCTTTAACTTTTCCCTTTTGTAACATTCACTTATTGGTTCTCTCTACTCAGCAAAAATCCACTTTATTCCCATCAACTTTTAAACAAAACTGTCCCTCTGAAGTCATTTTGTATCATTCAGCCACAGTGATAGTAGCAAGAAGAGACATACCCGGACTTTCTCTTTGGTCCATTCTCACATATATGGAGTTAAATTGGGTAAGAAAGATATTTTATGAC
>NW_007165735.1:0-581 GCF_000164805.1 Carlito syrichta
TCCACTTTATTCCCATCAACTTTTAAACAAAACTGTCCCTCTGAAGTCATTTTGTATCATTCAGCCACAGTGATAGTAGCAAGAAGAGACATACCCGGACTTTCTCTTTGGTCCATTCTCACATATATGGAGTTAAATTGGGTAAGAAAGATATTTTATGACTTTAGTTGGGGAAACGAAGGGGAATCATTGTAAAATACACCTAGATATTTCTCCAAACAGACAAATAAATAAATGCGGAGATACTCATACTCCTATGATGTTGTCAAGTGGACATTAACATGAAAAGATTTTGATTATTTTTAATTCTTAAAATTACATGATGTAACCCAAAAGTAGAGCTGAAATCTCAGGTGACAATGAAACCCAAATGGAGGTTCTAATTGATACTTCTAGGCAACTAAGAAAAAAAAGTATGCACTCCATTATACATAAACACATTAGGAAATAAATTCATTGTTCTTAGATAGTTAAGAAATAAAAATAGATTTCATGATTCACATCCAAAAAAAACCCTCACACAATTTTAATTGTGGGTTCTGTGAGTTCACCTTCTTGCTAAAATGTATTTGCAGATTCAC
>NW_007165736.1:0-818 GCF_000164805.1 Carlito syrichta
ATTCCCACTTCCCAACTGCACTCACTCAGAGCTTAGCCTTAGCAATAGGTAACTGGAGGTAGAATACAAAGAACGGATATCCTGCTCTTCCCAGGAAAAAAGGTCTTTGATGGGAAACTGGTGAGGAGAGGAGCTCTCGTTCCTTGGATGCAGTGGTCTAAAGTGAAGTCTCCATGTTGCTGAGCTGGGAGGTAGGAGGAAGAGTAAAGTCTTCATTTAAATACCACAGGATCCTGCCTTTCTTACTGAATTTTCAAAGATTATCTTGAATAGCTTTGTTTTGTTTTGTATTTTAATTTGCTCTTTGTCTTTTAGGATGTTTTAAATAATTTAAATCAATTTTATAAAGAAGCACATCAGTGAAACTCCTCGCATTCTTATGCTTAAAGCAGCATTAGACATGACATTTTAAATTAATATTTAAATATTTAATATTTTTAATTAATGATTTTTAATTAATATTTTTATATGTTATGAATTAAGAGAACATTTTTTTCCTTACAGGTACTAAACTGATCCAACATAGTTTACTGAAGAGACAATTTTCTTCTTAATGAATTACAGTGGTGCATTTGTACAATTCTGATTATATTTGTTTTATTTTAAAATTTTCTTTTCTGTTCTATTGTTCAATTTTTCTGTCTTCATGGCACTATCACACTGTCTTGATTACTGTAGCCTTATAGACAGTTTTGATGTCTGGAAGTGTAAATCTTCCAACTTGGTTATTGTTCTACATGATATTCTTAGATAGTCTACATGCTTTTCATGTTTATATATTTTTAAAATCATTTGGTTAATTGTCACACATGCACATG
>NW_007165737.1:0-753 GCF_000164805.1 Carlito syrichta
GTAGCACTATATCTACAATTTTTATTATGGAATTTAGCATTTCTATCAGAAATCATTATTTTACATGACTTAAATCTTCTTTTGGCCTGAAAGCTCTTTGTGGATAAGATCCACGCCTACCTCATTAAATTATCTACCAACACTACTAGCATGGTGATTCCTTGGTCATGATTTTACTTTAGCAATTACCTGTTGAGAGACTGAACACATTAATTACAGTGTTCCATTAGTACATGTCTTTTAACAAAGATCATTCTATTTTAGATTAAAATATTTAAATGTATTTTCCCTCCCATTCTCCCAATAAGTGAGAGCTGTGGTCCTTAAAGCTCAGTCCAGTAATAACAGCATCAACTGCAGTCTGTTACAAATGTTAACTGCTGTGCCCCACCACAGAGATGCTGAGGAAAGAACTCTGCAGGTGGGTCCCAGCAACTTGGTTTTAAAAGGCTTCCTCATGATTCTGATGTAGGCAAAGGTTTGAGAAGCATTGTTCTAAAGAAGCATGGTAGGTTTATAGTCTCTCATTTGCATTCCTCTTGGTAGTTCTCATAGAACACTAAGTAATCTTATTTCTTAAAATTACCATGGGTATTTTAGACAAAAAAAAGATCCAGATTAAAATGATCGATTCACTTGGCCTGGGCGACATGGTGAACTCATCTCTGTAAAATTAGAAGAAAAGCATAAGTAGAACCTGAGGTGTTTTCTGGAAGGAGCTAAACACAAGGAAGCCTTCGGGCAGATTTCACT
>NW_007165738.1:0-799 GCF_000164805.1 Carlito syrichta
GCAAATTTAGGTTAATGAGATTTAAGGAAAGAAGCCATCTCTATAACATAAACGGGCAAGGTGAGACAGTATATCTTGATGCAAAAACTGCAGCAAGTTATCCAGAAGATCTAGATAAGAACTCTGATAAAGATGGCTATACTGCATCACAGATTTTTAAAGTAGATAAAACAGCCTTATATAAGAAAAAGATGTCATGTAGGACTTTTGTACCTATAGAGAAAAAATCAATGCCTGGCTTCAGATCTTCAGAAGACAGCTGGTAATTTTAAGTTGAAGCCAGTGCTCATTTACCATTTCAAAAATCTTTGGGCCATTAACACTAATGCTAAATCTACTCTGCCTGTGTTCTAGAAATGGAATGAAAGACCCTGGATGGCAGCACATCTGTTTACAGCTTGTTTAAATGGGTTATGGAATATTTCAAACCCACTTCTAAGAACTCATACTCAGAAAAAAGATTTCTTTAAAAATATTAGTGTTCATTGACAATGCAGTTAGTCACACAAGAGATCTGATGGAAGTGTACAAAAAGAGTAATGTTTCTGAAGCCCATGGATGAAAGAGTAATTTTGACTTTCAAGTCTTATTATTTAAGAAATACATTTCAGGCCGGGCTCAGTGGCTCAGCCTATAATCCCGCACCTTTGGGAGGCTGAGGTGAGTGGATTGCCTGAGCCCGCGGGTTGGAGACCCGCCTGGGCAGTGAGACCTCATCTCTACAATAAATCAAAAAATCAGCCAGGCGTGGTAGCGCATGCCTGTAATTCCGGCTACTCGGAAGGCTGCGGTGGAAGGA
>NW_007165739.1:0-1091 GCF_000164805.1 Carlito syrichta
GAAGTTTTTGGATAGGTGTGAACACGTGGTTTCCTTCAGTTCTTGGGAAAGAAACCACGTCTTCTGCATTTGGCAGAGTACTGTACACAAGTCCTTGAAACCTAAGGATTTCTCAGTAGTCAAGGTCCCTCCCATTATGATGTCAAGTTCTGAGGCTGATATCACAAAGGGCAGGAGGACCTGCTTGTTTCCCTGACATGCTTACATCTATTAATTTAAATATTAGCTTTTTGGCAATCTGCAGATACATTGAAATAACCATTAAGTTAACATCACTTTCTCAGACATGGAAATTAGAATAAAGAATTCATATGAAACCCTAAACAATCGTGAATAGTCAAAAGAATCCTTATCAAAAGAAACAAAGCAGGAGCTATCGCTGTTCTAGACTTCAAACTTTACTATAAGTTTACAGTAATCAAAACAACCTGGAATTGGTAAAACATAGTTACAAAGGCCAATGGATAAGGAAAGAGAATGAAATCCTCAAATTCTCAACCAACTCATCTTTGAAAAAACCTACAAGACCCACAGGGGAATATAGAACATATATAGTAAATAGTGCTGGGAAAAGGCTGAACACATGCACAACATTGAAACAGGACCCCTAACTATCACCATAAACATTAACACTAAATAGATCAAAGGCCTAAATGTAAAACATCAAATTATAATAATCTATGAAAATTCAGGAGGCACCTTAGATAACTCAGGAGTCACCTTTATGGAAACAGGAACCGGGAACTAATTCCTCTTCAGAAACCTAAATGCCCATACCTTTAGAAGAAAGTTAGACAAGTGGGATCACATCAAATTAATACAAGTCTGCAAAACAAAAGAAACCATCAAAAGATCAGGAAGACTGCCCAAAGAATGGAAAAACTATCCTCCAACTCTGTATCTGGCAAAGGCATAACATCTAGGATCTACAAGAAACTCAACCACTCGGAAAAAAAAAACCCAAAAAAACAGTCCCTTTAAAATGTGGGCAAAATACATGATTGGACCCTATTCATAATAAGAGATACGGGAAGCCAGCAGACATATGAAAATGTGCTCAGCTTCACTCTTCATCAAAGGAATGCAAATGG
>NW_007165740.1:0-829 GCF_000164805.1 Carlito syrichta
CATCGTGAATAGTCAAAAGAATCCTTATCAAAAGAAACAAAGCAGGAGCTATCGCTGTTCTAGACTTCAAACTTTACTATAAGTTTACAGTAATCAAAACAACCTGGAATTGGTAAAACATAGTTACAAAGGACAATGGATAAGGAAAGAGAATGAAATCCTCAAATTCTCAACCAACTCATCTTTGAAAAAACCTACAAGACCCACAGGGAAATATAGAACATATACAGTAAATAGTGCTGGGAAAAGGCTGAACACATGCACAACATTGAAACAGGACCCCTAACTATCACCATAAACATTAACACTAAATAGATCAAAGGCCTAAATGTAAAACATCAAATTATAATAATCTATGAAAACTCAGGAGGCACCTTAGATAACCCAGGAGTCACCTTTATGGAAACAGGAACCGGGAACTAATTCCTCTTCAGAAACCTAAATGCCCATACCTTTAAAAGAAAGTTAGACAAGTGGGATCACATCAAATTAATACAAGTCTGCAAAACAAAAGAAACCATCAAAAGATCAGGAAGACTGCCCAAAGAATGGAAAAACTATCCTCCAACTCTGTATCTGGCAAAGGCATAACATCTAGGATCTACAAGAAACTCAACCACTCGGAAAAAAAAAACAAAAAAACAGTCCCTTTAAAATGTGGGCAAAATACTTGATTGGACCCTATTCATAATAAGAGATACGGGAAGCCAGCAGACATATGAAAATGTGGTCAGCTTCACTCTTCATCAAAGGAATGCAAATGGAAACCACATTGAAGTACCACATACCTCTTGTAAGAATGGCATCATTAATAAAACAAACAATAACA
>NW_007165741.1:0-838 GCF_000164805.1 Carlito syrichta
AATAAATAAGGGAAACTTTTCTCTAAGGATTGCACATCTGCAATGTTTAATCAAAATTAACAGGCAGAAAATACGAAGTGCACCATGAAAGTGTACACAAATTTTAAGAATGTAAAAAGCTGTATTAAATTATGATACTGCTTTATTTTCTAAAATTTTAAGATGTATTATGCAGTCTGCACTCTGAATAGCACTTAGGTACACTGAAACTCAAGGTTCAGTTTACTAAAAATGATTTAGATCTGGAATCTCAACACGTTTCAATTTAGGCAGAATAAAACATTCAGAATTTATGTGAGAAACACTGTAGTTGTCAATTTGGAAGGCAGAATTATACCATGAATTCCAAAGTATTAAAAGGAATAGGAGTTATCATTGGAGGATTATAAAATTCTTAAAAATCAATCCCATCATAATGATCATTTCTAAATCCAACCCTGAATTGTAACCCTCGTTAAATAAAAAAAAGTAAAGAACAGAATAAACAAATGAAGTCATTTACATATTTTCCTGCTTTCATTTATTTATTTTAATTTTTTAAGAAATATGGGGTACAATTCAGAGTTAGATATATAAACTATGGCTATGCAGGGTCCCTGATTGATTAGGTATGCCCCGCCCTTACTTAGCAATATCCCTCCACTGTCAATCTTACCCGTCCCCCTAAACAGGTTTCCACTAATGCCAATCACTTTCTTACAGCAATATAAGTGATCAAGTTTAGCTCAAGAGTGAGAACATATGGAACTCTGTTTTTTGCTTCTGTGATAAATCACTAAAACTGAACTACCTCATATCCCTCAAAGGTTCTTTAAAATCCTTCTATCTGTCCTTTTTT
>NW_007165742.1:0-1064 GCF_000164805.1 Carlito syrichta
TTCCAGTTGAGTTAACTACCTAACTACCTAGCTAACATGCTGACCAACGAGCTGACTTAACTGTGTGACCTAACTAGCTAGCCAGCTGGCTAGCCAGCTGATTTAACTAGCTAGCTACTCTGCTTTGCAGCTGGCTAGACAGCTGACTTAACTAAATGACTTAACTAGCTAGCTACCTAGCTAGCCAGATGACTTAAATAGCTAACTTAACTAGCAACTACCTAGCTAGCCTGCTAGCTAGGCAGCTGACTTAACTAGCTTACATATTCTGCTAGCCAGCTGGCTGTCCAGTTGACTTAACTAGCTGATTTAAGTAGCTAGAGTACTGGCTGTCCAGCTGAATTAACTCGCTGACTAAAGCAGCTAGCCAGCTGGCTAGCCAGCTGACTTAACTAGCTATCTACCTAACTAGCTAGCTTGGAAGCCAAATTAATTAATTAGCTGACAACTTTCTAGTCAGCTGGATATCCAGCTGGCTTAACTAGCTTGCTACCTAGCTAGCCAGCTGGGAAGCCAGCTGAATTAACGAGTTGACTTAACCTGCTAGACAACTGGCTAACCAACTGACTCAACTACCTTACTTAACTAGTTAGCCAGTTGCCTAGCTGGGTAGCTAGCTTACTTAATTTGCTGCTTTAACTTACTAGCAAGCTAACTTAACTAGCTGACTTAACCAGCTAGCTACCTAGATTGCCAGCTGGCATACTTAGTTCATTTAACTAGCTAGCTACCTAGATAGCTATCTAGCTAGTCAGCTGAGTTAAATAGCTGACTTAACGAGCTACATAGCTGACATAACTAGCTGACTTATATAGCTAGATTCCTAGGTTACCAGCTGACTTAACTAGCAAAAATACCTAGCTAGTCAGATGGCTAGCCATCTGACTTAACTAACTGTTTAACTAGCTAACCAGTTAGATAGTCAACAGACTTAACGAGCAGACTTAACTAGCTAAGCAGCACGTTGACAGCTGACTTAACTAGCTGACTTAACCAGCTAGTCAGCTGACTAGCCAGGTGACTTAACTAGTTGGCTATTATCTAGCCAGTTGGCTAGCCAACTG
>NW_007165743.1:0-2239 GCF_000164805.1 Carlito syrichta
CTAGATATTTCACTTTCTACTTTCATAAACACAAAAGATCAAATGACTAAAGAATCAATTAAAAATTGTCAAACTAGGTTATATCTTACAGGCTACACACAGAGCCCTCTAGGATGATGACCTTGAGGTATTATGGCATCCTGAATAATGTGAAGATATGTGTTGTGCTCATCAAACTCTACTTACTAAGGCATGAATGTGGTCACAAATTTTTAGAAATATTTGCAAACAAAGGTTAACTCCAAATGGATCAGAGACCTAAATGTAAAACCTCAAACCATAAGAACCTTAGAAAAGGAAGGAAATACTCTCATGGAAATCGGAACTGGCATCCAATTCGTGTACAAAACCCGAAACCCACAGGACTTAAGAGAGAAGATAGACAAATGGGACCTTATTAAACTGACAAGCTTCTGCAAAGCCAAAGAAACCATCAAGAGAGCAGGAAGACAGCCTACAGACTGGGAAAAAGTCTTTGCCAACTCTAGGTCTGACAAAGGCTTAACATCCTGGATCTACAAGGAACTGAAACGTACTGAAAAGAAGAAAACAAACAACTCCATTATAAAATGGGCAAAAGATATGAACAGACACTTCACAAAGAAGACATTCGAGAAGCCAACAAACACATGAAGAAATGCTCAACCTCACTAATCATCAGGGAGATGCAAATCAAAACCACACTGAGATACCACCTAACTCCAGTCAGAATGGCAATTATCAACAACTCAAAAAATAACAGCTGCTGGAGAGGGTGTGGTGAAAAGGGAACACTTCTACACTGCTGGTTGGAGTGTAAGCTAGTGCAACCTCTGTGGAAAGCAGTGTGGCGATTCCTAAAAGCTCTAAAAATTGACCTTCCATATGACCCTGCAATCCCCCTACTGGGAATATACCCTGAAGAACACAAATCACTCTATAAAAAAGATACCTGCACACGTATGTTTATCGCAGCATTGTTCACAATAGCAAGAACCTGGAAACAACCATGCTGCCCATCAAAAGAGGACTGGATTAAAAAAATGTGGTACATATACACGATGGAATACTACACAGCCATAAAAAAGAACAAAATCATGAATTTTGCTGCAACCTGGATGGAACTAGAGTCTATAATACTGAGTGACCTCTCACAAAAACAAAAATCCGAATATCACATGTTCTCACTCATATAATGGACCTTGAACATCCAATGCAATACTATGAGAAAATGACGGATGGTACTGGGAAACTATGGGGGGGAGGGGGATGGGATTAACAGTAGCAAATATCTGTCGGGGGATGGGAAAACACTTCTTATCTACAGGGTGCCTGAATGAAACGTCATTGTACACCTAACCCTTAACTGTACCCCACAAAACCATAATAAAAAATACTGATTAAAGAAAAAAAAAAGAATTATGAGAAAAGCATTACAACACAAAGGAATTAAGGTAAGTAAGGAAAAGTTAATTGTATTCTTGAATTTTGTTCAGAAGGTAAATCCTTGTTTCCCTGATGAAGGGACCTTGGATTTGGAAACTTGGGATCAGGTTGGAAAAAATATTAAGAAATGGTATACTACCAACGGGGGAACTCAAATGCCTGAGGACGTTTATTCTCTGTGGAATATACTAAGACAAGCTCTTATGACTAATCCTTGTTACAGTACTTTTTCTCAAACTGAGTCTGCCACTCCGTTGCTCAGTAGAACTTCTTCTAGAGTTTCTAAAATTATGCTAACCCAAGAGGAAGGACAATCTGACTCTGAGGAAAGGGAGAAAGAGGAACCCCCCGCTTATGGCTCTGATGATCAACATTCCCCTGAGGATGAAACAGATTTAAATAAGGAGGCTGCCAAGTATCACAATCCTGATTGGCCTCCCCTTACTTTGCCTACTGCTCTTCTGTTTTCCCTTATGCCTCCAGAAAATAAGGTAAGAAAGTATAAGCCAGGGTTTAGAGGAGCTTTGCAGCAGGCTCATGAACAGGGGGAGTTGTTACATTGCTTCCTTGTTTCTTTTGAATTTGAGAACCCACGATGAGAAGTTTTGCCTTTTAAATTACTCAAGGAGACTAAAACACCTTGTCATGATTATGGGCCTACCGTGCCCCCTACACTCTCTCTTTAATAGAGGGATTAGGGGTGCAATGGATGGTTCCTTCTAATTGGCAACAATTGGCTAAAACCTGCTTATCTGGAGGAGAGTATTTACTTTGGAGAACGGAGTATGAGATCAGTGCAAATTCAGATGGCAAA
>NW_007165744.1:0-677 GCF_000164805.1 Carlito syrichta
GGCAAAAGATATGAACAGACACTTCACAAAGAAGACATTCGAGAACCAACAAACACATGAAGAAATGCTCAACCTCATTAATCATCAGGGGAGATGCAAAATCAAAACCACACTGAGATACCACCTAACTCCAGTCAGAATGGCAATTATCAACAACTCAAAAAATAACAGCTGCTGGAGAGGGTGTGGTGAAAAGGGAACACTTCTACACTGCTGGTGGGAGTGTAAACTAGTGCAACCTCTGTGGAAAGCAGTGTGGCGATTCCTAAAAGCTCTAAAAATTGACCTTCCATATGACCCTGCAATCCCCCTACTGGGAATATACCCTGAAGAACACAAATCACTCTATAAAAAAGATACCTGCACACGTATGTTTATCGCAGCATTGTTCACAATAGCAAGAACCTGGAAACAACCATGCTGCCCATCAAAAGAGGACTGGATTAAAAAAATGTGGTACATATACACGATGGAATACTACGCAGCCCTAAAAAAGAACAAAATCATGAATTTCGCAGCAACCTGGATGGAACTAGAGTCTATAATACTGAGTGACCTCACACAGAAACAAAGATCAGAATATCACATGTTCTCACTCATATAATGGACCTTGAACATCCAATGTAATACTATAAGAAAATGACTAACGGTACTGGGAAACTATGGGGGGGAGGGGG
>NW_007165745.1:0-1103 GCF_000164805.1 Carlito syrichta
TCATTGTGTTTTCAGAATGAATCTCGAAAATGGAGTCCTTATTTACAGGCAACGATATGATCTATTGCTAAGAAATAATAAGGAATCTGGGTTACACGGGTCCTCAATCCTAAAAGTCTACAGAGCATCTTGGAATGTTCTAAAAAGAATTACAGTTTCGAAGCAGGATGTAGCTAATGAGACTCCTAATATACAGGAAAATACACAGCCCCTTGCCAAGGAAGAAAAATAATCGCGGTTATAGCAGTCCTCAGTCCTTAAAATCAACAAGCCATCTGCTCTGGGCTAAACAAGAATCAGGGTTTAGAAGCTGCATCATAGGTTATAGCAGTCCTCATATGCAGAATCTGCATGATCTCTAGCTAAGGAGAACTAAGAAACCTCTTTTACACGGTTCCCCAATATCTACATGACATTTTGCTAATGGCAAAACAAGATTTAGGATTTCCAAACAGGATTCCGGAGAACTTAAGTCCTCATATACAGGACATTACATGGCCCATCGGTAAACATGAATAAGGAATCTGTGATACATGAGTCCACAATCCGAAAAATTCCCAGGGTGTCTTGCTGCGGTATAAACAAGAATCAAGGTTTTGAGCTCGTCTCATGTTTCGGAGATATTTGGCTTGTGGGTATTATGAATCAGTCATTTCAGGACCCCAGCAACATTCTGGTCCTCTTGAGAGTTGTAATCGGATATCTGGTAGTTCAAGTCCATTAGGTTCCTCAGGACAATTAATGTCAGTTTCCCGGGAAAAGTATCATCTTGCCGTATTTGGATGTAACTTTGGTCTTAACATGAAATTGGTAATCCTTAAATTTTCTTTTGTACTTTATTTGGAGAGGGGCCGAGGATTTTGCAGTTTCCAAATATTTAGTACGAATTGTTAAATTGTAAGCAGGACCCATGCATTCCACGTCCCTAGGAAACATCTGGGTATCTGCATTTTTGTACACAGAGATTTGGAATCCATTTGGACAGGGAAATTCAGGGCATTTGCTGAGAACGAAAAGGGAATCCAGTTCTTGAGTTCTTATCGCCTAAATCTACAGTCTCTTGATAAGTATTAATCAGCATTCTGGGCTTCTCTGTCACCATA
>NW_007165746.1:0-977 GCF_000164805.1 Carlito syrichta
GAGAGTTGTAATCGGATATCTGGTAGTTCAAGTCCATTAGGTTCCTCAGGACAATTAATGTCAGTTTCCCGGGAAAAGTATCATCTTGCCGTATTTGGATGTAACTTTGGTCTTAACATGAAATTGGTAATCCTTAAATTTTCTTTTGTACTTTATTTGGAGAGGGGCCGAGGATTTTGCAGTTTCCAAATATTTAGTACGAATTGTTAAATTGTAAGCAGGACCCATGCATTCCACGTCCCTAGGAAACATCTGGGTATCTGCATTTTTGTACACAGAGATTTGGAATCCATTTGGACAGGGAAATTCAGGGCATTTGCTGAGAACGAAAAGGGAATCCAGTTCTTGGAGTTCTTAATCGCCTAAATCTACAGTCTCTTGATAAGTATTAATCAGCATTCTGGGCTTCTCTGTCACCATATTTTTAGTGTGTCTTTTGAAAAGGGACAAGGAATCTTGGGTTCCAATTCCTCAAGAACTAAATGGGAGTCTTTCTCTTGATATCCAAGCAATGGAATTCTAGGTCACCAGGAAATACCTTGCTGTCTTGCTGAGAATGAAGCAGGAAATTCAGTAATGGGAGTCCTCATATACAGAACACTACACGACCTGTTGCTATGGAAGAATAAGGAATCTTGGTTACACGAAGCCTCCATCCCAAAAACCTACAGACTGTCTTGCTAAGAGATAACCACCATTCATGTTGCGGGAGTAGGAATCTGGATAATGGGAGTTCTCATAAACGGGAAACTGCACAGTCTATTGCTAATGGAGAAAAAGGAATCTGGTTTATATGTGTCCTCCATCCCAATAAAACTTCAGGGTTTCTTGCTAGGAGCTAAACACGAATTTGGGTTTTTGAGGCATAAACTAGGGAAATGAAATCCTCATATACAGTCAAATGCACTGACTTTTCCTGAGAAAAAATAAGGAATGTGTGTGACATGTCTTCTCAAACTCCAAAAAAAGTATACGGC
>NW_007165747.1:0-679 GCF_000164805.1 Carlito syrichta
AAATTGGGTTTTTGAAGCATAAACTAGGGAAATGAATTCCTCATATACAGGGAAATGCACTGACATTTCCTAAGAAAGAATAAGGAATGTGGGTGACATGTTTTCTCAAAATATATGGCGTCTTCCTGAGATCTAAACATGAATCAAGCTTTCAATGCATGTATCTGTGAACAGGATTACTCCTATACAGGTAACTACACGACTGTTGAAAAAATAAGGAATCTGGGTTATACGAGTACTCCATCCTGAAAATCTACAGGACATCTGGCTGACGGCTAAAGAAGAATCAGGGATTCGAGGCATGAATGTGGGTAATAGTAATCCTCATATACAGGAAACTACATGGCCTCTTGCTAATAAAAGAGAAGAAATCTATTTTCCACGGTTCCTCTATCAAACAATCTACATTACTTCTTACTCAGGGCTAAACAAGATTCAGGGTTTTGAAACATTAATCAATGGAAAGAGAGTCTTCACATACAGGACAGTACATGGCCTCCAACTAAGTACGAATAAAGAATCATTGTTTGTACGTGCCCTCCATCCAAAGAAATCCCAGGTTGTCTGCTATGGGACAAAGAAGAAACATATCTTTCGAGCTCCCCAAATGTTTCAGTGCAATTTAGCAAATCGGGATATTTTGAATCGGTCATTCAGGCTCCAGCAACATTCTTGTCCT
>NW_007165748.1:0-498 GCF_000164805.1 Carlito syrichta
CAGGAAAAAAAGAATCTTCTTGCCATAATTGAATGCAACACTGGTCTTAAGGTGTACCCTGTAATCGTCCCCTTCCGTGTCTCTTATTATTTTGAGAAGAGACAAGGGTTTTGCACTTGCCAAATGTTTACTACATACTTTTAATGGTAACCAGGAATCATAGAATCCACGGACCTAGTAAAATTCTGGGCATCTGTCTTTGGATATACTGAATTTGGAATCCAAATCGACAGGAAAAATCAGGGCATCTTACTGAGAATTAAAAGGAAATCCGGTTCCAGTTGTTCTCATTTTCCGGAAACCTACAGGTCCCCTTGATAAGGTTTAATCTGCAATCTGGGCTTCTGGGTCCCTATATTTTCAGAGCTACTTGCTCCGTGGATATGCTAAATCTGTCATTACACATGCTCAGGATCTTTATGGTCCTCTTGTTAGTTGTAATCAAGAATTTGGCCCTAGAAATCCTTTTGATTCCTGGGACCATCTACGACCATAATC
>NW_007165749.1:0-885 GCF_000164805.1 Carlito syrichta
TTTTATTACTTATAGTGGCTGGAAAGTTAAAACTATTTTTCTCAGACTTCTTGTGGTTAAAGCAACCTTTTGTGACATAGTTTTTGCCAAGCAGGTACCTCAACTCCAGGCTGAGCAGGTGGAAATCAAGATGGTAGATTGATGGCTATCTGGCAATGTGGTGGCACAAGCGTCTGGGTTCTTCTGTGATGGTTGTGGTGGAGGTTCTGGTGGCTCACCAGTCCTGAGCTTCCATATGTATAACAGCCAAGGTGTATTTTCTCAACAGCGACTTTTCTGAATGTAGCAGAGACAGAGTGTCTCCTGAATCAGCAATAGTGGCAGCAGTTCCTATGCAGGCCAGTTTTGTAATGTGCCTCTGGGTGTTGTTGCTAAAAGTTCAGCCTACGTTTACTTCTCCAGTCTTTCCAATAATCTATGCTTCCTAAAAACTGCATGATAATCCCTTTTCACTTGATCTAACTAGAGTAAGATTATGTTGATTGCAACTGATCCTTGCCCAATTTAGCAGCTTGAGGACAGAAGTCTTAAAGCAAAATCCAGCAGACTAGAAGTTCAACTCTTGGCACACTGACTAGTCACAATGTTTTGATTAGAGGCATGTTCCTACACATGTGCCTATTCTTGGGCCCTGGGAAGAGTTTAGAGTTATTATAATTTATCTTACTTCAATGCATGTTCATACAATCAGTATATTGCCCATCTACCACCAAAATGTTTTAGTGGTCAAATTAAAAAGATGGCAAAAAGATTATGAAACAGAACGTTTAAGAAGACTGCATGCATTATGTACTTAAGAGGAGAACAATACCATGTTGTTTTTCTCTAATATCTCTGACCGCTAATTCCCCATTCTTCCACCATTCCCCTTCTTGTAAGACTGAT
>NW_007165750.1:0-796 GCF_000164805.1 Carlito syrichta
AGTTAAGTCAGCTGGCTAGCCAGCTGGCTATCTAAGTAGTGAGAAAGGTAAATCTGTTGGCTAGGTAGCTGGCTAGCTGGTTAATTCAGCTAGTTAAGAGAGCTGGATATCCAACTGGCAAGGAAGGTAGCTAGCTAGTTAACTCAACTAGATAGCTACCTACCTAGTTAGTGATGTCAGCGAGTTAAGTCAGCTGGATAGCCAACTGGTTAGCTGGTTAAATAATCTAGTTTAGTCATCTATCTAGCCAGCTGGGTAGGTAGGTAGCTAGCTAGATAAATCAGCTTACTAACCAGCAGGTTAGCTGTTTAATTCACCTAGTTAAGTCAGCTGAATCGCCTGCTGGCTTGGAAGGTAGCTAGCTAGATTAGTTAGCTGGCTAGCCAGCTTGCTTGCTTAAGTCAGCAAGGTAAGTCAGCTGGCTAGTTAGCTGGCTAGATAGGTAGCCAGCTAGTTAATTCAGCTGGGTAGCCAGCTGAGTAGCTGGTTAAGTCAGCTGGCAACCAGCAGGTTAGGTAGTTAAGTCAACCCATTATGTTAGTTTCCTATCCAGCTGGTTATTTTTTAAAAAAGCTAGTTAAATTAGATGGCTAGCCATCTGAACAGCTAGTTATTTCAGCTAATTAAGTCAGCTGGCTAGGAAACTAGCTATATAAGTCAGCTAGTTAATTCTGCTGGGTAGCTAGTTAAGACAGCTAGTTATGGCAGCTGGCTAGCTAGATAGCCAGCTAGGTAGCTAGATGGTTAAGACAGCTAGATAACCCAGCTGCCTAGTTTGGTAGCTAGTTTGTTAAGT
>NW_007165751.1:0-694 GCF_000164805.1 Carlito syrichta
GAACCCGGAGTTCCAGAGCTCCAAAGTCCAAAAGGCAAGCTGTAAATGACAAGAGTGGCACTGAGACCCTACAGAGTATTCAGCCAGTAATGGAACCGGTGTCTCTGAGGGGCGGGCGCTCAGAGCCTCCCTGTGCGACCTGCGGTGCCGGGTGCTGGGCCGGGGAGAGAGCTGGAGGGAGCAGGGACCCAAAACTTCCCCGCACTCTGCAATACCTGGCCTTAGGAAATGAGGTAAAGTTTGTTGATAGGTGGGCAGGGCGATGTAAGTCTCTGCCTGGAGAATGGCAAGGCAGTTTAAGCAGATCTGTTTTTCTCCGCTTGTTTGGGTCCTCTGGTTTGGGGTCTCACGCTGAGTGCCTCAGCCAGGGTGGACCCGGAGTTCCAGAGCTCCAAAGTTCCAAAGAGCAGGCTCTAGACAGCGAGAGTGGCGCTGGGACCCTACAGAGGACTTCAGCCAGAAATGGAACCAGCGTCTCTGAGGGGCGGGTGCCGAGAGCCTCCCTGTGTGACCGGCGGCTTGATGCCGGGTGCCCGGGCTGGAGACAATGCAGCCGGGGAGGGATCTGGAGGGGGCTGGGACCGGAGACTTCCACACACGAATAGAACGGCAGCAGTGGGGGGAGGGGCGCAATATCTGGCCTTGCGTGGGACTGAAGTTCCTGGGCCTGACCCCAGCGTGGTTGGTGGTGGGA
>NW_007165752.1:0-820 GCF_000164805.1 Carlito syrichta
ACTAGCTGAAATAACCATTGAGCCAACTGGCTACCCATCTGATGTAAGTAGCTTTTTAACAAGCTAGCCAGCTGGTTAGCCAGCTGACTAAACTAACTGACTTATCTAGCTTGTCAGCTGGCTAGCTAAATGACTTAATTGCCTAGTTACCTAGGTAGCCAGCAGCCTAGCCAGTTGATTTTAGTAGCTGCATTATAGCCAGCTGGCTAGTCAGCAGACTTAACTAGCTAGTTACCTGTCTAGGTAGGTGGATAACTAGCTGACTTAACCAGCTGACATGACTAGATAGACTGATGGCTAGCCAGCTGACTTAACTAGCTACCTACCTACATAATGTGCTGGCTTGCCAGCTGAATTAACTACCTACCTGCCTAGCTAACCTGCTGGCCAGCGTGCTGACTTAACTAAGTTACTTAACTAGCTAGCCAGCAGTTGAAGCAGCTGCCTTAATTAGCTAGCTACCTTGCTAGGCAGCTAGCTAACTTAATTAGCTAGCCAGCTGGATGGCCAGCTGAATTAACTAGCTGTCCTTACCAGCTAACCAGTTCGCTAGGAAGCTAGTTAACTAGCTAGCTACCTAGCTAGCCAGCTGGGAAACCAAATGAATTAACTAACTGACTTAACTAGCTATCTCACTTGCTAGCCAGTTGACTTAACTACCTTGCTACCTAGCTAGCCTGCTGACTACCCAGCTGATTTAACTAGTTGACTTAGCCATCTAGCCGGCTCGCTAGCCAGCTGACTCAGCTAGATGACTTAACTAGTGAGCCAGCTGGCTATCCAGCTGACTTAACTAGTTCTCTACCTAGCTAGCTAGCTG
>NW_007165753.1:0-1006 GCF_000164805.1 Carlito syrichta
GCTAGTTATGTCATCTGGCTAGGCAGCTGGCTAGCTAGTTAAGTCAGCTAGATAATTCAGCTGGCTCTCCAGCTGGCTTGTTAGGCAACTAGCATGTTAAGTCAGCTGGCTATTTAGCTGGCTAGCCGAATTAACAAGTTTGGTATCCAGCTATCCAGCTGACTATTCACCTGACTTAACTAGTTGACTTAACCAGCTATCATGCTGGCACAAGTAGCTGACTTAACTAGTTAGCCAGCTGGTTACCCAGCTGACTTAACTAGCTCTATGCCTAGCTAGCTAGCTGGTTAGTCAGCAGACTTTACTAGCTGACTTAATTAGCTAGCCAACTGACTAGCCAACTGAAATAACAAGTTCCCTACCTAGGTAGCCAGCTGGGTAGCCAGCTGACTTAACTAGCAAAATTAAATAGCTGGTCTGCTTGCTACACAACTGAATTAACTAGCCTGCTATATAGCTAGCCACCTGGCTTGCTAGCTAACTTTAATAGGTGACTTGAGCTAGCCAGCTGACTAGACAGTTTACTTATATAGTAAGCTACCTAGCTAGACAGCTGGATATCCAGATGACTTAACTAGGGACTTAAATAGCTAGCCAGCGGGCTAGACTGCTGTTTTAACTATCTAGCTACCTAGCTAGCCAGATGCATAGCCAGCTGACTTAACTAGGTGACTTATGTAGCTAGCCAGCTGGCTACCAGGCTGACCTAACTGCCTAGCTACCTAGCTAGACAGATGGAGAGCCTGCTGAATTAACTAGCTAGCTAATTACGTAGCCCACTGACTTGCCAGCTGACTTAACTATCTAGCTACCTACATAACCAGCTGGCTAGTTACCTGACTTATCTATGCTTCTTACCTAGCTAGCTTACTGGCTAGTCAGCTTACTTTATACCGAGCTGCCCCAGCTAGGCAGCTGGCTAGCTTGCTGACTTAAATTGCTGACTTAACTAGCTAGAAAAGCTGACTTAACTGGCTGACTTAACCCAGCTAGTTACTAGCTAGCC
>NW_007165754.1:0-680 GCF_000164805.1 Carlito syrichta
CCAACAAACATATGAAGAAATATTCAACCTCAGTAATCATCAGGGAGATGCAAATCAAAACCACACTGAGATACCACCTAACCCCAGTCAGAATGGCAATTATCAACAACTCAAAAAATAACAGCTGCTGGAGAGGGTGTGGTGAAAAGGGAACACTTCTACACTGTTGGTGGGAGTGTAAACTAGTGCAACCTCTGTGGAAAGCAGTGTGACGATTCTTAAAAGCTCTAAATACCAACCTCCCATATGACCCTGCAATCCCCTTACTGGGAATATATGCTGAAGAACACAAATCACTCTATAAAAAAGATACCTGCACACGCATGTTTATCGCAGCGTTGTTCACAGTAGCAAGAACCTGGAAACAGCCATGCTGCCCATCAAAAGAGGATTGGATTTAAAAAATGTGGTACATATACATGATGGAATACTACACAGCCATAAAAAAGAACAAAATCATGAATTTCGCAGCAACCTGGATGGAACTAGAGTCTATAATACCGAGTGACCTCTCACAGAAACAAAGATCCGAGTATCACATGTTCTCACTCATATAATGGACCTTAAACATCCAATGCAATACTATACGAAAATGACTGACCGTACTGGGAAACTATGGTGGGGGAGGGAGATGGGATTAACAGTAACAAATATCTGTCTGGGAACCGGGGAAACACCCC
>NW_007165755.1:0-818 GCF_000164805.1 Carlito syrichta
ACTACAGGCCAATATCTTTGATGAACATAGATGCTAAAATTCTCAACAAGATCCTAGCAAACCGGATTCAGCAATACATCTCACAAATCATCCATCATGACCAAGTAGGCTTCATTCCTGGCATGCAAGGCTGGTTCAATATTCGTAAAACCATAAATGTAATTAAATACATCAACAGATGTCAAAACAAAAACCACATGATCATATCACTAGATGCAGAAAAAGCTTTTGATAAAATCCAGCACCCCTTCTTGATAAAAACCCTTGAACATCTAGGCATACGGGGAACATACCTCAAAATAGTAAAAGCCATCTACGAGAAACCCACAGACAGTATACTCCTAAATGGACAAAAATTGGAACCAATTCCCCTGAAAACTGGAACTAGACAAGGATGCCCACTCTCTCCCCTCCTGTTCAACATAGTATTGGAAGTCCTGGCTAAAGCAATCAGAGAAGAGGAGGCAATCAGAGGTATTCAAATAGGAAAAGAGGAAGTCAAGTTATCTCTCTATGCAGATGATATGATGGTGTACCTTGAAAACCCAAGAGAATCTGTCAAAGGTCTCCTTACATTGATAAAAGCCTTTGGCAAAGTCTCAGGATACAAAATAAATGTACAAAAGACAATCGCATTTCTCTACACCAATAATAAACAAACAGAAACCCAAATAAAAAACACAGTTCCATTCACAATAGCCACAAAAAAAATGAAATACCTTGGCATCTTCCTAACCAGAGACGTGAAAGACCTTTACATGAAAATACAAACACTGCTCAAGAATCAAAGCCGACATGAACAAGTGGAAAAATATCCC
>NW_007165756.1:0-599 GCF_000164805.1 Carlito syrichta
CGGGAAGGGAAAGGCACTTTCTGGCCTGTCTTTCATGGAATGTTTCAAAGGTGGCCACTGGGTACATCTGGCACTTGGTTTTGGCCACATGCCCCATAAGGCCTGTCTCTACCCTCCACACTCGTGCCCCATGGCAAAGATGCATGTGAGCTCACAGAACAGATGGCTCTGAGCTAGGGCAGCTGTGGGTCACAGAGAGATCAAGGCAGTCTGACAACTCCACGGCCAGTCCAAGTACCAGTGACCCTGTATGCCATCTTTGGGCAGGGGTAGGCCCCCTTCCTCTCCCAATTAATCCATCGTTCCCACCCATGTTGAAATTTTCTGGGGAGTCATGGACGTCCATTGTGATGCACATGAGAGGCATCTTTTTGTCACCAGTCTCTCAATTGGCCAGGCTGAGTCATGGTGACACGATTGTGGCTCCTGACACCTTGATCTGCATGATTTAGGTGATTCTCCTGAGCTCTGGTTGATAACGTAGGGTCAGAGTCCACAGGAATCAATAACATAAGAAAACCAGTTATATTGTCATTTGCCATTCTGGGAAGATAGGAGGGGCTATCATAACCATACCTTTTAAACGGGAGTTTAAACAA
>NW_007165757.1:0-773 GCF_000164805.1 Carlito syrichta
GGAGATCGCCTCCATCCCAGAGTTTAAGACCAGGCAGGAAGACCAGGATGTGGACCAAATGGAAAGCCTGTGATTACAGCAGTTTTGGAGGCCTAGGCCGAGAGGATGGCCCGAGTTTGACAGTTTAAGAGCAGCCTGGACAACATAGTGAGGAAAGAAAAGAAAGAAACAAGGAAAGAAAGAAAGAAAGAAAGAAAGAAAGAAAGAAAGAAAGAAAGAAAGAAAGAAAGAAAGAAAGAAAGAAAGGAAGGAAGGAAGGAAGGAAGGAAGGAAGGAAGGAAGGAAGGAAGGAAGAAAAGAAAGAAAGAAAGGAAGGAAGGAAGGAAGGAAGGAAGAAAAGAAAGAAAGAAAGAAAGAAAGAAAGAAAGAAAGAAAGAAAGAAAGAAAGAAAGAAAGAAAGAAAGAAAGAAAAATCCATTCTCCTCCAAAACTTCTGCCCTCAGTCTTTCCCCCCCCACTCTCCACATGTGAGGATCCCCCAAGCTTGGCATTCTCCAGTCCAACTTCCCCTAAATGGCTGCCCATGCTTTGATGCAGTAGTTCCCAAGGCTACCTGGCTGGATTGTTGTCGGTTCTCTCTGAGGTCAGAAACGTGAACCAGGCAGGCTGACCCTCAACTCGGCAATGAAGACCTTCCACCAAGAAAGGCCAGGGACACATCACTCACCTGGGGAAATTTCTTCCCTCATCCCATTTTTCCTAGCTCAAAAGCCAGTCACACTGTGACACACCACATGCAATTTGAGATATGTGTAGGATTCTGATGTTTTTGG
>NW_007165758.1:0-805 GCF_000164805.1 Carlito syrichta
AAACCATAAATGTAATTAAATACATCAACAGATGTCAAAACAAAAACCACATGATCATATCACTAGATGCAGAAAAAGCTTTTGATAAAATCCAGCACCCCTTCTTGATAAAAACCCTTGAACATCTAGGCATACGGGGAACATACCTCAAAATAGTAAAAGCCATCTACGAGAAACCCACAGCCAGCATACTCCTAAATGGACAAAAATTGGAACCAATTCCCCTGAAAACTGGAACTAGACAAGGATGCCCACTCTCTCCCCTCCTGTTCAACATAGTATTGGAAGTCCTGGCTAAAGCAATCAGAGAAGAGGAGGCAATCAGAGGTATTCAAATAGGAAAAGAGGAAGTCAAGTTATCTCTCTATGCAGATGACATGATGGTGTACCTTGAAAACCCAAGAGAATCTGTCAAAGGTCTCCTTACATTGATAAAAGCCTTTGGCAAAGTCTCAGGATACAAAATAAATGTACAAAAGACAATCGCATTTCTCTACACCAATAATAAACAAACAGAAACCCAAATAAAAAACACAGTTCCATTCACAATAGCCACAAAAAAAATGAAATACCTTGGCATCTTCCTGACCAGAGACGTGAAAGACCTTTACAATGAAAATTACAAAACACTGCTCAAAGAAATCAAAGCCGACATGAACAAGTGGAAAAATATCCCATGCTCATGGATCGGAAGAATCAACATTGTGAAGATGTCCATCTTACCTAAGGCAATCTACAAATTCAATGCAATACCCATTAAATTACCAACAACATTCTTTCAGACCTAGAAAAAACAACACAGAAT
>NW_007165759.1:0-836 GCF_000164805.1 Carlito syrichta
GATGCAGAAAAAGCTTTTGATAAAATCCAGCACCCCTTCTTGATAAAAACCCTTGAACATCTAGGCATACGGGGAACATACCTCAAAATAGTAAAAGCCATCTACGAGAAACCCACAGCCAGCATACTCCTAAATGGACAAAAATTGGAAGCAATTCCCCTGAAAACTGGAACTAGACAAGGATGCCCACTCTCTCCCCTCCTATTCAACATAGTATTGGAAGTCCTGGATAAAGCAATCAGAGAAGAGGAGGCAATCAGAGGTATTCAAATAGGAAAAGAGGAAGTCAAGTTATCTCTCCATGCAGATGACATGATGGTGTACCTTGAAAACCCAAGAGAATCTGTCAAAGGTCTCCTTACATTGATAAAAGCCTTTGGCAAAGTCTCAGGATACAAAATAAATGTACAAAAGACAATCACATTTCTCTACACCAATAATAAACAAACAGAAACCCAAATAAAAAACACAGTTCCATTCACAATAGCCACAAAAAAAATGAAATACCTTGGCATCTTCCTGACCAGAGACGTGAAAGACCTTTACAATGAAAATTACAAAACACTGCTCAAAGAAATCAAAGCTGACATGAACAAGTGGAAAAATATCCCATGCTCATGGATCGGAAGAATCAACATTGTGAAGATGTCCATCTTACCTAAGGCAATCTACAAATTCAATGCAATACCCTTTAAATTACCAACAACATTCTTTTCAGACCTAGAAAAAACAACACAGGAATTCCATATTGGAAACACAACATCTGAGAATAGCCAAAAACAATTCCTCAGGCAAAAAAAACAAAGCAAGGTGGTATCACAAAACCAGATTTCAAA
>NW_007165759.1:2032-55698 GCF_000164805.1 Carlito syrichta
TGTACACCTACCCTTAACTGTACCCCACAAAACCATAATAAAAACTACTGATTAATGAAAAAAATAAATAAATAAATAAAAATAAATACCTACTCTATAATAAAAAAAAAAGAAAACAATAAAAGTGACAACAACAATTGAAATGGAACAGTTAATGGGTTTCAGCTTTACAAATTAGGGAAGTATATAAAGAGTACGACTCATATTAAGCTGTGCAGACTTTCCATGCTTTGTTTCAGAGATTGCAGGATAAAAAACAGACCTTTTAACAAAAACAGTAAATCTCATAACAGCCCCTATTTCAAAAAAAAATGCAAAGCAGAAAAGGAATCCTATTTGTGGTTGTTTGTCCTTTTTATTGTTTAAGTATCATGACAAGCTGTTTCCAGAGAGTAATATTTCATGTTTAGAGTTGTGGCAGAGGACATATTCGAACTCAATGTCGCGTAATGTTAAAATTGGGGCAGTGAATGAATTTCAAAATTTTATGAAATGTATTTATGGAATTACAGGTAAATATGATGATTGTGATTTGATTGACTTTCAGCCGGGATGTCTTTTGACTTTTATTGAGTGCCATTTCCATAATAAGTTTTTGGTAGTGGTTGGGTTTGATGAGTATCTTACAAGTTTTCATGCTTTAACAACTAAATTGGTACCTCAAGTTCATGCTTATTTTCCGATTGTTCTGAAAGAACAGCCAAACTTTGGTTCAGTGAATGAATATCTGCTACATATCAAGAAATTGAAAATAGATGGTATTCAACCACCAATAATTTCGTCTTTGGTGAAAGAACCTAACTTTTCAACTATTTTTACTCAGAGGTCATTAGTGACATTTGGTCTTATGCTAGAAAATTTTGTTAGCCTTGCGAGTCGTGAATATTTTCAATATGGTCAGTTAGGATGGATAGGAGGTAGCGGTGTGGATAGAATCCTGAATGCCTCTTCTTCTGGTTTACATGACTTCAAATACATGAGGAACAAGTTTGTGATTGCTACTAAATTCTCCGATTTCTTGGTGCGGAAACTGAAGAGGGAAATAGTGATTTTTGACGCAGAAGTCGTGAAAAGTAAAGTTATTGGAATCATTGAGAATCCTACTTGTGACACAAACCCGGAAATCATGATTATTGCTGAAATAATGAAAGACCGAGACGACAAACCAACAATAAATGATCTGCTTTTCTTTGTGGATGGAATGGAACCTTTGGCAAAATCGATCATGGAAAAGATGAATGTCTTAGTAGAAAAGAATCTAAGCGATTATAATATTGGGACAATTCAGAATGCATTAGAGGAAAAAAAATACGGGCGAAGTCATGACATAAGATTTTTCAAATCTGTTTAGTGATGAGCTTACAGATGAAGTATTAAACTACATAGAGGAAACAGAAGAAGAGGAACCACTGAGTAAGAAAATTAGATTGTGAGATGAATGCTTGCCAGTCTTTATGTGTACTTTGTTCGAAATTGAACGAATGTGCTTTAGAGTTAGAGTGTTTAAAATTCTGTGACCCTGCTATTTTTGTAGCAGATGCCACAAATTTTTTAAAAAATGGATTAGTTGTTCTACATTTGTACCATACATTTTTTGAAGATTTAGTAGAACAAAATTCTCTTTGTGCATCTTCCCTTACTTTATATATGCAAGTTTTATTAAAAGCTTTGTATGAACAATTTTTAGTTGCTGATGATGCTTTGAATATGTATCAGCTAGAATCAGATAGGTTAAAATATTTTTGTAGAGTCTTAAATTTGGATGACTGTCCTAAACACGAAACGATTACTATTATTTTTGCTGGTGGGGATGAAATGACACTCTCAGTGAATACATTGAATGATGTAGAATGCTTGATTTGCAAAATTAATGCTGTGTTTGGTTTGGTCTCATCGGAACATGGATTACAACTTTGTTATAAAATTTTGGATTTTTTGATGGTTCTTTGTGGCTCCTGTGTCATAGCTAGTCCGGAAATATATGACGAAGTAGAGACATGTTTACATTGTTATGAAGAATTAAGCATACTGCCTAATCAGGGAAAGTCAGTTAGAAAACGACTTTGTAATAAATTTTGTAACCAGGTAACTAAGTCAAAAGACATTGGAAATATTGAAATGGGTATAGAAATGATAGAGAAAGGCATTGCAGAGCAATTCGAAAAAGTACATTTTAAAGAAAGCATAGATGAGATAAAAGAGATTTTCCAGCGAATCAAAATGTCGAGACCCTTACATCTAAATGAAGCCAAAACGACTTTGCAAGAGTATAATGTTTTTAGTGACATTCCAGAAGCAATCTATTCACTAAGCGAATTTACATACTGGTCTAAATTGTCAGAGTCTATAATAAAAAATATGAGAGTTACAGCAACGCATTTGAACTTGTGTCATAAAGCTTATAAGAAACTTCATACTGACCTTATTCAATTTCTATATGGAGAAATTCTTGAAGATTTTTTCAGTCTGAACGAGGAAAAATTATCCCAGGAACAAAGATTGTTTGTTGGCTCTGTATTTGTGTCTCCTTGCAAATTGATTGATATGATTGCTGGTCTAAGTATTCAGAAATTAGAAAGGAATCCTATATTCTTAAAAATGTCAGAAGATGATGCAATACAACAGCAAATCAAAGCTATTATTAGTGAAATACAACAAACAAGTACGAAAAGAAAATCCAATGAGAACATCAGTGTGAACAGTGCCGTGAAAGAACATAATGTTAGAGAAGAAATCAATATACGCAAGAAAGCATATTTTAGAAAAGTGTCAGAGACTGGGTATGCAAAAGTTATGACATGTATACAGGAACAAGAGCACCTCATTAAAAAAATAATTACGGTGAATGTCGTGGGTTCGATGGTTTATGAGATCCTGGTTAAGTTGATGAATGGGTTTAGTGCAAGGTATAAACACAGAATTAGAGATTGTGTTGATTTAGATTCCATTTTAAGTTATGATGATCATCTTTATATGAAAAACAATCTGATGAATAAAAAACTGCCATTTGAACTTTTGCCGTATTTAAGCCAGATTATGTTCAAATTATTGAATGGTCCTGTTTCTGATTATCAGAATTCTGCATTCCCTTTGCCGTTTAATATTTGTATGGCATATTTCTGTGATAATGCTAATATGTTGCCTCACTTGAAAGAGGATTTGGCAAAATGTATAGAAGGGACAATCCATCCCACTTTATGGATGAAATGTGTATACCAAAATTTTTTAACTTTGAAGGATTAAAGGGAGTAAACGAGTTGCAGAAAGCAATGTGGTGTTATGTGCGAGAATTAACATTATCTCTTGCACTATATAATGATATGTTTGGAAAACAATTACAACTTCACAAAATTGATGAATTAGATGAGAACGTTGAAGGTGTTTTTCTCACCTACAACATTGGAGAACCATTATTATTGATTTCAGAGAATAGTGTTTACAGTTCTAAAGATATTTATCATTTGTTGTACTATGATTTGTATTCTGTGAAAGATGTAAGTCGATCTCCTACAGAAAAAAGAGCAATACAGTCTACAAACAAAAATCTAACCTGTTTACGAAGAGAAGAATATGATGGAAAAGAAATTGTTCCGGGATGTCTTGTTGATCCTTAAAATTATATCTTTTAGTTTTTTTTTGCTCAGTGCATGATGCACAATTTGTGGAAAATATAAATGTCAGGCATTTGCCTTTTAGAATCTGTTCAATTGCAAAAGCGACAGACCTAATGCGGTTTGACAGGAATATAATCTGTGCTCCATATAATTCAAAGGCCAAAACTAGTGAAGGCATATTGCTGGTTTATAAAACAGATATAGTGCCATATACTTTTCCTGTTAGGACATTTAAAAAAGAAATAACATTCCAAACCACATATCATGCAATTGGTGTTGTTCATTTGCTAGAGAGGATGATCAATACATTACCAATGCCATTAGCTGAAGCACATTTGGTAAATAAGAAAAGTGAATGTCTTTCAACCGCTGCGATTAAAGGGAGTGATGGGATAGATTTTGTTGCATATCATAAAGATGAAGGTTTAAATGTGACTATGCCATTACAATCTTTAGGTTTTAAGACAACTATTAACAAAAGATATGTGAGTACTAGGGAAACGTATGTAGCACAAGGACCTTTGTGGTTCTATAGTACATCTACATCTATAAATTGCATTGTGACAGAATCTATGGCGAAATCTAAACATCCCTATGAATATTTTGCTTTGTCTACCGGGGAAAGTGTTGAAGCATCACCATTCTTTGATGCAAGAAATGGGAAAACTTTTAATGAAGAATTTGAAAAATTCAAAGTTATACAAGATTACAATATGTTAGATGAATTGGGTTCAAAAGAGAAGCTTTTTGTAACAACTCCGAAAATTGCATTTTTAGAAAAAGGGGATTCTCTGTTTTCATGGAGAATTGCTGATGAAAACAAGGTCACATGTTTATTGAAGCTTTGGACAGCGATTCCACGTGCAATTAGATCAGATACTGGGAAGTCTTTTCATTTTGTAGCCAAGGAGTTAATGGCGACTTTTGTGGAAAATAAAGAAAATGTGAGAAATGACAAATATTCGTGTATAAAAGATGAGTACGAAAGAAAAATCAAAGAGATCTTTGAAAAGGAATACCAAGAAACATATGTCAGGAACGGTGCTTATGAAATTTTTATAACTACTGGAGATCTTATATTAATTTGGCAACAAGTCTCGAAAAAGACACTGAAAACGTTACAAGCATTAGCATTGGGCAATAGAAACCGTGCAAGGCGTGAAGCTGAGTCTAAAAAAGATTTGTTGTATTCACAACTACAATATCTCTATGATTCGTTAAGAGAATATATTAACGATGCACTCGGGCAATTGGCAGAATCGTGGTGCTTAGATCAAAAGAGAACAATTCATATCTTACACGAATTAAATAAGGTTAATCCTTCTATTGTTTCTGCTGTTTCCGGTGGCCCAGTTTCTGCTAAGTTAATAGATGATGTTTTGTCTGTGTCTAAGTGTATAGAAGTCAATCAAACGTCAGTACAGTTACATAAAAATATGAGGATGACAGCAAATAAAGGTAAGGGAAATTTATGTTATTCTAGACCTTTAGTAACATTTAGATTTGCAAATTAATCTACTGAAAAATTCCTTGGTCAATTAGGACTTGATAATGAAATATTAATTGGCGATCATAGAACCGAAGTTTGTGAAGATGCAAGTACAAAGATTTTCATTTCTGGAGATGTTGCTCATATTTATAAGGAGTACATTCGTGCTAATTCGACTGACATTAAAAACATAGATGTTTTGGATGCGTTCATTAGCTTGAAAATAAAACCATTGGAAAATGCAGATTTTGAGTTACTGGAATTGTATACTAAAGAAGAGTTTAGCAAAGCAAATGTTTTTGATTTGGAAACAATGCTAAGAGAGTACAATTCGTATAAAAGTGTGTTGCATAGATTAGAATCGAAGATTGCAACTAAGACATCTTCTTATGCTTCTGGAGTTGATGAATTTTTAAGAGGGCTTGGTTCTGTTGGTACAGGAATAGGTTCAGTGTTAAGTGTAACTGCAGGTGCATTTGGTGATGTTGTTAACGGTTTTATGTCATTTGTAAAGAATCCTTTTGGTGGTTTTTTATTAATTCTTGCAGGACTTTTAGTTGTTGGTTTGGTAGTTTTTGTGTTTTTGAAGCAGAGGAGTGTTGTACATAATCCTATTGATTTTCTGTTTCCGTATGCTAACAAACCTGTGAGTATAGTGGTTAATGCCATTCCAAATGATGACATCACTAAATTGCGTAGTGATGTTGCAAAGACAGGTTCTGAGTCTTCAGATTTAAAAGCAGGTTTTTTGGATGGCGAGGGGGATTCTGAGTATTCGCCAAGTGAAGCTCTGAAGATTTTGAAAGCAATAAAGTCTTTAGATGAAAAATATAAAAAGTCCAAAAAGACAGTTAAGAAACCAACTATCCTGGAAAAACTGCGGTATCGTGGCTACAAAAGTTTTTCTTCAGCTGAAATATAATGGATTCTCTGTCTTTCTTTAATCCATACTTGGAAAAAAAAAAGACCTCAAAAAAAGACATATCTGCAAATCTTGCCACGTGGAATTTTGAAAGAAGGTGCCAGTGGCTTAATAAAAAATCTATATGATGGTGATCCTAGAATGTTTTATCTGGATAAACAGTATATCTTACATAAGAATATGGATTGGCCTACAATTAAAAGAAGGACTGCAGAGGCATTAAATGTACCATTAACATTTCATGTCTATGATGTTGTGGAAACAATAATGTTCTCGGATACGGTAGAAAACCTACCATTTTCTTTTCGTCATCATGTTATACCTTCTGGAAGTGTTATTAAAATGTTTGGAAGAATAGAATCTGGTGACAAGTTGTGTGTAAATGTGTTCGGGCAACTGTATTATTTTTATTGTGAGTTTATAAGTTCAAAAGGATTACACAGTTTTATTGTCCATCTTTTGACTACCAATACCGATCTGAAAATGTCTAGTTCTTTTTTCATAGAAGGAATTGAAAAGTACTCGTTGTACAGATACAACACGAAGCCTATAATTAATCTGTATAAAGTTTCTTTTTCTAATTCTTATGTGGGGAAAAAAGTAGCTGCTCTGCTAAGAAATTGTGGCATGGCATTGTATGAAATGGACGTTGATTTAATAACTAGGTTTTTAGTTGACAATGATTTTGTTAGTTTTGGATGGTATACTGCAAAAAGATTTATTGAACAGGAATTCGAAAAAACGAGTCATATGGATGTTGAAATCAATTGCTTATTGTTAGATTTGGTACACATCGAAAATAATGCTTGGCCTATCTATGATTGCTGGGCTTTTGACACTGAATGTTTAGGACAAGACAGTAACTTTCTGAACGCTGAGAATTCTGGAGATATCGTTATTCAGATTTCAGTTGTACACTTTAAGATGGAGGGAGATTGGTCTGAGAAACATCTATTTACATTAGGGTCATGTGATCCTCTCTTTGAAGTTCATGTGTACAAATTTTCTAGTGAATTCGATCTATTGTTTGGATTCCTATTGTTTATGAAGATTAGTTCTCCTGAAATTATTACTGGTTATAATAGCCACAATTTTGATTTTAAGTATATCTTCTCTCCAATGGTCAAGGTCTATCATATTGAATTGGGTGAATTTTCTAAAGAGAATTCTGGTAAGATTTATGTGTACACGCCACATAATGACAGGAAAATAGGTTTTTTTAATAGTCAAACAAAAGTCTTTATATCTGGCATCCTTTGCATGGATATGTATTTTGTCTATTCATCAAAGATCTCAGCTCACAATTATAAGCTTGACACTGTGGCAAAAATTTGTTTAGGGCAAGAAAAGGAACAGCTTTCTTATAAAGACATTCCTAAAAAATTCATCTCAGGGTCACATGGACGAGCTATTGTTGGATCTTGTTGCATTCAAGATTCATGTTTGGTAGTTGAGCTCTTTAAGAAGATTAACTATCATATCGAAGTTACAGAAGTTGCAAGAATGGCCAATATAACTGTTAGGTGTGCTGTTTTTGAAGGACAACAAAGGAAGATTTTTCCTTGCATTTTACATGAAGCAAAGAAGAGGAAAATGGTGATCCCTGTTTTGGAAAAGGAGTGTTTATTCACAGATGGGAATGGTAGTTATCAGGGAGCTACTGTTTTGGAACCAGAGATTGGATATTATGCGGCACCGACAGCTGTGTTTGATTTTCAAAGTTTATATCCAAGTATCATGATGGCCCATAATTTGTGCTATAGTACTTTGGCTGTTAATGAAAGTGATCTGAATCTTTTACAGGAAGATGATGTTTTTAGTGTGTCTGTCGGCAAGTATACTCATAAATTTGTAAGGAAGCATGTGAGAGAGTCTGTTTTAGGGAACTTGTTAGCTAAATGGATATCTAAACGTAAAGAGGTCAAAGTGCAAATGCAAGCATGCAAGGAACCTATGTTAAAGCTGATTCTTGATAAAAAAAACAATTAGCGTTGAAATTGACATGCAATGCTGTTTATGGTGTTACTGGAGCAACACATGGTATACTTCCGTGTTTAGCTATAGCTGCTTCTGTGACATGTTTAGGAAGGATAATGCTGATGAAGACTACCAAGTATGTTCATGAAAAATTCAAGTCGAAGGAGTTTCTGTTGGACAATTTTAATGTTTCTTTATCAGATTTCTCTGGAGAATTAGTGGTCAAGGTGATTTCTGGAGATACTGATAGTTTTTTCATGATGATTGAAAATATGTGCTCTGATGCGCTAAAAAGAATTGCTCCCACTATTGCAGCAAACATTACAAAAGAACTTTTTGAGAGTCCAATCAAGTTAGAGTTTGAAAAAATTCTGTGCCTTTAATAATGATTTGTAAGAAGAGATACATTGGTAAAGATGAGTCGGGTTCTCTCGTCTTAAAAAGAGTAGAGTTAGTTAGGAAGACATCTTGCATCTTTGTTAAAGACGTTGTGAAAGACATTATTAATTTGTTATTTTGGGATACTGAAGTCCAGAAGGCGGTGGTGAAGCTTTCTCTGATGAGTCAGGATGAAGTGAAGAGATATGGTGTTCCTTTAGGTTTTTACAAAGTGATTTCTAGATTATGTTTAGCTAGAGAAGAATTGTTCTTGAACAAAGTGAATGTTCATGATCTTGTGCTTTCTTCAGTTTTATCTAGAAACATATCTTCTTATAAACAGTGCAATTTGCCACATTTGCATGTTATTAAAAAACTAGCGAGCAGAAGAGAAGAAATGCCAAATGTTGGAGATAGGGTTCCATATGTTTTAATTGCAACGTCTTCAAATAATAAGATACAGAATTATGAAATAGCAGAAGATCCTAAGTTTTTCTTGGAGAATAGAATTAGTATTAATGCAGAGAAATATTTTGATCAAGTAATTAAAGCAGTGACAAATGCTATCACACCTATACTTTCGAAAGATAGTGTGAAAAAAGACAAATTTCTGCTTTCTCTTCTACCTATGCGTGTCTTTGTGGATCAATCATTTTCTGATTTAACAGAAGTTCTCTGACTGAGACTCGGTTAGGAAAAATGTTTTAGCTTTCCTTTATATTTTTCTATTTTTTCATTGATGTCGTTTGGTATGTCCATTTCTTCAAGTTTTCTTTGTAATAGATTTAAGTCTATTTGGATGTTGTTTGTTTCGATATTTTCACATAATACTTGTAAGACTATGCTTTCATTGATTATGTCTAGAAAAACATTGTATCCTTTTGAGACTAATAAAATTTGGTTGATACATTCACATGGTATGTGCAGTGTTCGGTTTTCAAAGACGACGTACATATTTAGTTTGTTGTTTAAGGAGAACATTATTGGAAAAGTTTCTGGAATTGTATTATGCAAGATAAAGAAGACTTGGAATATGGCAGATTGCTTGACTGATAATTTAACTAGATCGAGGCTTTTTCTGAAGCCGTAGAAGAATGTTCGGTTACACATGACCGTTAGTAGTTTGATTCATAAATGCTACCATAGAATCCGAAGATGTTGGAGTTGAAATCTATCTACATTTTATGCATGCACTCTTCGAGATTTGTTCATTTGCATATGGTGAGAATTCAAGACAGGTATGTTGATGATGAATTGTAAAATCAAAAGATATCTCGATTGGATCTTTTCCAGTAATTGGCAGCTTCATAATATTCAGGAATTTTTGTTCATATTCAGGAAACGCTCTGAAAATGTCATGTAGTTAGTTTTAAAAGAGTTTGTGTTCTTTCTTTCTTTTAAAACGCTTGTTTTTTGGTGTTAATTACTTTTTTGTGTGTTTAAGTCGTGAGAATGTCATTATACGTAGTAGTAGATTGTAAATGTTGGGTCAATTATGTTGAGGTTATTACTGGATAGGATGTTCACAAAATCTTTTAAGAAGTCATTTATCTATGTTTTATTTTTGTATTTTTTTTTGGTAACTTGGAATGATTTAAAAATTTGTATTGAGAGCCAAACGAATCTATCGACGGTAGTTAAATAATTGTTGTTATAACAGATAGCTACTTTAAGATCTGGTAATATGCATGGTTCAGTTGTATTGAATAATATTTCTGAATTAGTAGTTTTGTTGTTCGCTGCACATAGCGGGTTGCAGAAAAAATGTTTGTATAAACCGATAGGTCCAACTTGTTTCAAAATCAGAAATGCTAGGTTATCTATTACAAAATCTTCACTTTGGTAGAGGTTTTCTTCAGAAACGTATTTTGAATAATCTGTTGAAATTCTGACTTTTTTGTGAAAACATGTTTTTTCCAAGAGTTCAACCAATGCAAATTGTGTCTTGTCAATTAATTTCAGATTATTTTGGCAGTAGTTAATAATACTTTTGTGTATATATTGTAACAGGTTATAATCTTGTTCAGATGCTGCTGACATTTCACCTAACAAGCAGATACTGGATGTTCCGTTCTTGGTGATTGGGACTGGAATTGACGATAAGATAATGGGTCCTGTGGAATTTTCAATAGGTGAGTTATTTGTGTGGATGTTTTTTAAATGACGGTGGTTTTTGATTGCTAGTTCTGTTAATGGTACATGACAGGAAACATTTGTGCCTGCCCACATGTAAAAAATTAGATGTGTGAGTCTGGTTTTACTGGGCATGATGCGATGGGTTGTTAATTCGGATTGAATAGGTTGGTCTTTCGTAATGGGGCATTTTTTTTTAAGAGTGTTCACAATTTTATGTGTGGCGTGTTCTCTTGATTTTCCAGGATTGATTTTATCACTGTTATATGATTCAATGTTATATTTTCATTGTGTAAAAAGTCATCTCCATTATTTGCAAAGCACCTGTTAATAAAGAAATGTATTTGGAAGTCCAAGACAGAAATTATGTTATTTAAAAATACGTTTTCAAAGTTAATTTTTTTGAAGTTGCTCTTTACGAGTGAAAGGAACTCAGTTGCAATGGTTAACACTGATAATGGAGTTTTTGGTGCAGCGTTACATTTGTAACATAAAAGAGAATAGTCAAACAGCCACATTTTGTCTACATCTTGTTTTAAACATATGTTTACAATTGAACAGATGTTACAGCACTTGTCAATGTTTAAAGCCGTTATTAAATTTTGGAACTCTTTGTTAAAAATATTTCCTTCTACTCTATTTAATTCACTTTCAATAGTGTGTTCATTATCGGTGAGGGTTGCAGGTTGGTTTTGTTTAGGTAGATGAGCATAAAGTATTATTTCGTTCAAGGTAGGGGAATTTATTGAAATTCTGTTTGAGTCCCAACCTATGTACAATTCCATGGTAGAAAGGCGAAAAACCAGTCTCGAGATACTGTATGAGCAGTTGCATTTGACTGGAGACGAGATTGAAGTGGATTTTTTACCGATGCTTCCAAAATCTTATGAGATCATATTACCTTCGCTTGAAGCAAGACTGAATTTTGTCAATGTCGGCTATAGAAATGTAGTTTTCTGGAAGTATGGCACAGATGGAAATGTCAGATGTTCTCATTCGTCTATAGTTTTTGAAAAGAATAGGCGATTGGTAGCAATTATCAATAAGCTGTTAAACGTGAACGGTATATTGGAGCAACAAGAATATTTAAATAAAGAGTGAAAAATAGTGTTTCTTGTTTTATTTCGAAATAGTCCGATTTGTACGCCATTTGATTTCTTTAGTAGTTAGACATGACACCTGTAAACAAATGGATGTATGATGATTTAATTGCAGCGACATGTCGCATTTTTAAGCTGGGGCCTGATGAATATCGGGTCACTGAGAGAAATTTGTTATCTAAGAACCCAAAATATCCTATATGCGATCTCATTTTAAAAATTGATCATGCGTATGATTTTGAGTACTTGTTGAGTTTATGGGGAAAAGTTTCTGCAAAAGAAGCAAAGTTTGTTTTTAAGAATATTGGTTATGTAGTTTCTTTGTCGTGCTATTTACAGCCTTTTGTGAAGTTAGAACATCCTGTCCCGATAAAGGAGTGTAATGTTCTACACGTTAACTAGTGTTTGACAGTCGTTATGACAGATATTGAAGCAATGAAACCGTATTCTTATGGAGTAGTTACAAAATGTATCATTAGAAAAAAAAGGGATGCTACGTTCATTGTTGAATTTGTTGCATTTGGGCCTGAGGATGAGGATGAGTTCAATTCATTTATGAGATCAGTGTCTCTTAAAAAAGAAATTTTGGATTTACAAAAGGATGTTCATGGGGTTACAAAAAGGGTGTTTTGCAAAACCCAGTCAATAAAATCAGCCTGTACAATGACGAAACGTATAAAGGTGTGTGAAGAAAGGAAATTATTTAGAGACAGAGGGTGTAAATGTAATTGGCCATATTTCTGTTTTCTTACTGGTGTTGTGCTTATACTGATTGCTGTGAATTATGTTCTTCTTAGAGTATTGTTTTAAAAAATGGTAGCACCGTTATGTGAACATGAACCTTACATGCATTTGCAAATGTTTTTGATTGGAGATTTTGTTCGTGAAGGTCAATGTGTTTTTTCGATCTTCATCACTAATAAAAAGTTTTTGTCTAAAGAAATGACTGATCACTTTTACAACTCTTTTTTTAGGACTTGGTTGGAGTGTGAAGAAAGACAGAGATCTAAAATGAAAAGATTTTTTAATGTGATGACCATGACTAAGGGTATATTCATATTTTTGGCATATCTGTATCTGTTACATAGACAATGCAGAATTGTGAAGAATATGACTCTTTACAAGTTGAATGTGTTTTGGTCCAGAATAATTTTAAAGGTGAAGTCTATGCCTGCAGATCTGTTAAATTCCTTTTTTTGAAAATCCTTCTTATGCTGTTTTGAATGATATACATTCTTACATTTTTGCACAGAGTTTTTTATTGCCATTACCTACTCATTGTAATGTTCCTTGCATTAAATTATTTTCTGCAAAGGCTCTAGATGTAACGAAGGAGGTCTTAGTCAGGCCAAGTGTTCAAACAGTTCCTTCATTAGTTAGGAACATTGAAATGGTTAGACCATGTGGTAACTTCCTGTTTGCTATGGCGAGATGCCTAGTTGAGAGCTTTTGTTATAATGCAGATCGATTTTTGATTCCTATAAGGAATGATGCTTTAGCTCCCCTTTTTCCACGTGCGAATGTTGAAGATGTGCCTGACATACTAAAATTTGCATTGAGTATAGTTTTGAAGAACAGTTTGGCAACAAGCCTTATTACGCTGCCTGTTTGTTGTTTTTGTAAAACTAAATGCATGAAATTTGCCAAGTCTGAAAATTATACTGCCATTGTGTGTTCTAGGTGTGGCTATTTAAATTCTGATAAAGAAAGACTAAGTTGTGCACAAAATTTCTCATTGAGCTCCATGTTTTTTTATCGTGATAAGCAAGAAAAAATTTAGTTTATAGTATGCATTTAGACTTGTTGCATTGTTCATTATGTGGAAATCAATTTTTGACGGCTGAGAAAATCTACGAGTTGACGGCTAATGTGAAAATTAAAACTGTGATTTGGAAAGCAATACTTGGAGTGAATGTTGCGTGTGGTGTGTTTGATGAATCTATGAGATTTGATGTGATTTTGCTCTGTTCTAACAGAGCTTGTTATTCAACAGTAGGACTGAATAATATAACTGTGAAGAAGCTTTTAAAACTTGTAACACTTTCATCTGATTTTCAATGCTAAGACTATCAGCATATCTATAAAGAGACTTGCTTAGATAATGAAGAGGCGTGTGATTTTTGTGAGGGTTGCTTAATAGCAAAAAATTTGAGTTGCTAAGATGTCTATGCAACGTGATGATTTGGCAGGTCAACTTTCAAATTTATCGAAGAAAGAAGAAGAAAAAAAGAAACATTTTATGCTGACTAGTATTTTAGGTTTGCAGCCTGCTATGGCCGGCCATCCTGTAGTTGCTTTGGTTCTGCCAAAGTCTGTGAAACAAAGTACAAATATAAGCAAAGAAGCATTTAAACTTGATTTATTGAGGATGATGGCAATGCACAGACTGTTTTCAAAATAACTGACTTTCCACGTTGTATAAGTTTTTTATAAATAAAGACTTTTCATTTTATCAATAGCTGTGTTCACAGTGTCAGATGTTATGGAAATTTTTTTTTGGAGGGTTTGTAATTTTTTGATGGTTGAGACACTTGCTTGATGTTGATTTGGAGGTTTGTTGGAATCTGATAGCATTATGAGTATTTCTTCTTTGGGGATGATATTCTTAACAATTCTCTTTTCAAAATTATTTGTCTTGAAGTTGGCGGAAGTAGTTTCAGAATAAGATCTCGGTGTAAGTTCAATAGGAGAACGTGGCGTAGTTTTTGTTGGAGGTCTGTTGTTCAAAAATTGCACATCTTCTGGGAATGTGTTGAAAGTAATTATTTCTGACGTTTCTTCTACTGGAAAGCTAAAGTTATTTTCTATGTGGAACTGCATGTCTGTTTCTAGTGACTCAGCTGGTGGAAGATATGAAGAATGCAATTTATTTTGCACATCATACAATATTGTTGGAATGGTTACGAAGGGGGACTGATAAGTTTGGAAATAATTCGTTATTTTTTTAAGTTGGATAGAGAAGATTGATTGTTCAACAATATTTTGTGTCCATGATTTATCAAGTATGAAATCTAAGTTGAAGTTTCTTGTTTCTTTTATGATTTGGAAATCTGCATTCATTGATGTGTTTTCAATGTGTCTTGCTACGAGTAGATGTGTTTTTGTGAGTTGATCCATATAGGTGCTAAATGTTACTTCTAATCCAGTAATGTAGGAAAATAAAATGTAATCAAGTACAAATTCGTCAGCTAGGAATGTCTGTAATAAGGTGGGATTGGCGGATGTCCTTTCCTCTAGTAGAATTTCTGTAATGACTCTTTCACCCGTTTTCGCTTGTTTTTGTTCATGTGGAGAAACTATTCTTGACTTTATGATATTGTCGTGAATGAAAACTGAAATTAAGTCTTTAAGGAAAACTTGAATAGATGAATGTACATATTGTTTGGGTTTGAATTGCAGCCAAATATAGTCTAGGAATTTTTGCGGTAAAATCAGAAAGGACAACATATAGAGGAAGAGTTTTGCATTCTCTCCACATGTTTGATTGAAAAAGGTATTGCCTAGCAAATTTGGTTTAATGTCGATTTTTGACCAAACTGTAGTATCTAGACAAAAAGCTTTCAAAGTTTCAATGGCGTGTGGAGGGGGATTTGCTGAAATGTTAAATGCGGAAAAAATGTTGTTTGTATTCATTTGTTTTGAAAGAGAATTTATGGAAAGATCAATGGGATTTGTTAAACAACCCAATAAATATTCTGGGTATAAAACTGAAATCAAGAATATAAATTTAGGGACTGGTAAATGAAAGCCTTTTTTTGCGGTATCGTTGATTATACCCCATGTCTGCATGATTATGTATGTGAAGATTTTTAAGTTGTTGATTGGAAATATGTTCATTTCTTTTATTTGAACTTGGTTCCGTAAATATGGAGCAATGTCGTAGTTTTCGATGTCTTGCCAAAGCTCTGTTATTAGCTGAGTAACGCATTTTGAGACCTCAGTCACCTTGAATTTCACTGAGACTATCTTTTCAAATTTAGATGAGGTGATGATATTTTTATAATTTAGTGTAAAGAATTTAAAGATGATGTTTCTGAAGACATTGTGAAATTGAATTGGGGTTCCTTCATTGTCTACGATGAGTTGAGTTCCAAAAACAGAGTATATCTTGAAGTAGATTTTTTTTTCGTGGCTGATGTGTAGTCTGATGTTCAAATCTGATTTTGGGGGGGAAGCTGCAAATAGACATGTCAATAGGAATGTAGTCGTTACTTTCAAAAATAAAGAATTGTTGTGTTTGTATGGAGTAGAAGAAATTTTGGGCCGAAGTAACAAAATTTTCGAGTGTATTGATACCTGTAATATAGTTGGCTATGTTACTCTCTGATTCGTTGAAATCTGATTTTACTGGAAATCTTTCGAATTTGCTGTCTTGTTTGATGGTCTTGAAATCATTCAAAAGAGCATCTATCTTTTGAAATAGTGATCGGAAATCGAATCCAAGGGCGAAATTGTTTACTTCTGATAATAATTCAAAGTAAGCTTTTATCAATTTTTCTTTGTTATGTGCTTTTTGCAAATCAGTTTCATAGGACAGGATTTTGTTGAGGAATTTCTGATACTGGTTTTCAACCCCAACAATTTTCTTTGGTTCAACTTGTTTAAGTAAAATAGATAATTTGTCAATGTTTTCTGTTCTTTCAATCATTTCATTACAGATTACTTTGTTTTCAATTTCTATGTACTTTGTCGTTGCGAGGTATTCCAAGTCATATAGTTTTTGATAGTCAAATGTCGCTGAATGCTCTCCAAATTGTTTAGTATTTTCTATGCAGAATACTTTGACTTCTTTTATAAATTATGCTAGCCATTCCAAGATCTTTTTTCCAGAAATGTATGAAGTCGTTTCGATTGTTTTTGAAATTATTTCGCTGATTGTTTCTATTGGTTTGTTGACGAGGCTTTGAGTATTTAGTTCTATATGATCAGGGAAAGTAAGTCTTTGTTTAAAAATGAAATCGTTCCACTTAGACGTAAATGACAAATTTGTGAGATGCAAATTATCTATCTTGGATTTGATATGGACATTAAAATGATTTAGCAGTGCTTTAATTCTTCGTTTTCCATTTTCTACCATGGTTTCGAAGGCTTTTTTGAAATCGTTGTTTTTGAAGTCGTTGATTCTGTCTGCTATTTTCAGTTCGATATTATTGGATTTCATTAAAAAGTCTTTGACGTTCAAGTTTTTTGATAATGAGATTTTTTGCTCTATTGCTTTAAATTCTGACGTTAGTTTTGAACGAATGTGCATGAGTTCAGCTTTTAGAGCAGATAGGTTTTCATTGTAAATTTGATAATCCTTAGCATGAATGGAGTTTTTGATTTTGTGTTTTTTATGGTTGGAAGTTAAAAGTTTCTTCAAAAAGGAAATTTGTTGTAAGGCCTGAACTATGACGTTTGTGACATCTTCGTTTACAATTGAAACATCTTTTAGAGCTGACAAAAAAAGATTTCATTGATGCAATTGTGTCTGTGTTGATTGGAATGGTCCCACTATCTATTGTTTGGTTTAGTAAGATGTGTTCTATTAGTATGTTTATATTGTCGCCTGTTTTTGCTTCTATGCTTAGAATCAATGGGAAAATTGGCGAGTTGAATTTTGAAAGTAGGGTATGATCAGCTACAAAGTCACTCATTGATTTACATGTTTCGTAATTAATCGTTTTTAGAGTTGAGTATTGTTCATCTTTGAGGAGCGAGATAATCTGGTTTAAAATTTTTTCGATGGTTTGTTTCATTTGTTTTTTTCTTTCTAGTTCTTCGTGGTTGTTTTTCTCCAATTGTTTTTTCATGTTTTCTTCAAGGTTTCTGTCTAAAGTTGGTTTAAAAGATATTAAGACTTTTGGAGTTGGCGCACTTTGTATGATTTGGGTAAGAATCTCTGGTGATGTTATTTGTATTTTCTTGACATGCTCTATCCACATAGTTTCTATTTGTTCTGTTCTCTTGGCGTCGTATATCTGTCTGAAGTTTTCGAAAAATGTGTGGAAATTGTGGCTTGTATCTGTTGGTAGGTTTTGAACTTGTTCCTTGTTTTCCAAGATGTATTTTAAGATGATTTCGTAATCGTCGATTGTTTTTAAGTTTTGACATCTTTGATTTAGGTGTCTGTACCAAAGAAATGTGCCTGCCAATATTTTTTGTCTTGTGTGTCTGGAAATAGGTCTATGATATAAAGTAATGAGACAATCTGATGGTCGTTCATTGTAATTCCGTTAGTAAGCTCTTTGAGGAGTGTTTGTAAGATGTAATTTAATTTTTCAATCATGTTTTTTTCAAATGTAGATTCTTTCAGTAAGATTGGTAATTTGACAATGTCTTTAATTTGGTCTATTGTAGGTATGTTGTATGGCGAAATGTAATCCAAAAATTTGTGGGTGGTTTTGTCTTCTTCACTTAGATGGATGAGTTGCGATTTTAACGATTCTGTGGGTGTATCTATGTCCATGTAATCTAGTTATTTTAGTTGTTCTTTAATCATTTTCCTAGTAGTCTCGGAGACTATTTTGGCTGGGTTGTTAAGGATGTTTTCAATCTGTAGGATAATTTCCTGTGCTCTGTTTGATGATGTTTTCTGGGAAATTAGAAAATCTACAAATGCCTTTCTTGCATTTATGGATGTTTCATCTAGGTTCTTCGCAGAGAAGTTTGTTTTTCCAAATCTTAGGAATTGAACGTTGTCATAGATTTTCTGCATGTCTGCTAAGGTATCATCTTGTAATGTGACTGTTGTCTCGCAGCACTTCTATATGAAAGTATGTTTTGATGATGAATCCAAAAAGTTCGTTGAGATCTGTAATGGGTAGAAACACGGCAGCTATGTTGTTGCAATTGTTTGGTAATAGATCTGCATACTTTTTTTCATACTGTGTTTGTATAGTTTGAATTTTTTGGTTCAGAGTCTTTTGGAGTTTACAAAGTTTCTCACTTGATATTATATCATTTTCAGGTAGTGATGGCACTTCTGTCTGAAACTTGAAGTCGTTTTCACTTGCATTTTCTATGTCAATTTTAAGTATTTCTTCTGCCTTGATTGGGTCTGCACGTGAACTCCCTATATTTTCAATGAACTGTAGATATGTTGTGTAGACCTTGTCTTCTTCTTTAAGTTTTTTCAGAATACTTTTCCTTTTTTGTTAATATCAAAGAAATTTCATATTTGTTTTCTTTGTTTAGGCAGATGAACTATAGTTGAGTTGAAAATGGATGTGTTTGGACGTAATTTCAATATATGATTGTATGTCATGTGGAGATTTAGGGACGTTCTTAACAAGTTCACATACCCATGGTTTTATGATTTTCATGTGGGACTGGGAAAGGTTTTCTGTGAGAGCAATAAATTAAGAAAGCAAAATTTTTTCAGACGTGTGAAAAACAATTGTATTTTTTAGGAAATTGTTGTAGATAGGAATTATGTTTAAACCATTCTCGCAACAAGCGTGAAGTGTGGAATCGAAGATTTTAGGCAATATTCGAAATGGCAAGAAGTAATGATTGCAAACTTGTGCTTGTGACTTCTGTTCTTTGCTATTGTAGGTTCTCATGGTGACAAAGTTGTCGACGAACTGAGCGAAGAGGTGGAATGTCCTGTTCCAGATAAAGTTTGAGTCAAAAGGAATGTTTTCCTTTCCACTTGTGCTAGGTAAAAAAATGTTCCAGTTGTAATATTTTTTTAGTATAGGAAAGTTATTCAGTTCTTGGAAAAGAACGTTAAACTTATTTTTTAATGCATAAAAAGCAGGTAAGATATCAAGTTCTGTTATAATATAGGATAAATCTGTTAAATCTTGTTTTGTTTTTTTTATGTCTGAAGAGGCACTTCCCCAGCTTCCATTTCTGTCAGATTTCCGCTTGGTGAATGTGCTGTCAATTTCAACGGTTGAAGAGTTACTTTCTTTTTCAAGATTGTTAATGGCGGGTTGAATGTTTTCTAAGTCCAATGCTATGTCTGGATCTTTATATGCATTCAATATAATCATACCGGCCTCGATACTTGAGATTCCCAGATCTGTGATTTCTAAAAAATAAAGAAAGACGGCATCATAGTAGAAAGATATTAAATTTGCGGGTGTTAGTAGCTCGTAAAGTTCATCGGTGTCTTCACAAATATAGATTGCTGAGTTGGGTTCGTAATGTGAAGCATGGGGGGTCAAATAAATAGAAAATTTCTTTGGTGATAACTATTGCTCTTGAGAGGACGCCAATTGTGATCATCATATAGACAGGAGCTTTTTTGTTTTTGCTATATAGTAAGAAATCAACTAACCCAAAGTATATTTCTCCACCGATATTTTGAGTTTCCAAAGTGCCATAGAAATTTTTAGAAATTTCATGGTGAGTTATGCCATATGTGGAATGAATTCTCTTAGTGATTTCAATAAAGAGTCGGTAGTCTGGTAATACATCTTTTGTGATTAATTCTGTACTGATAAGATCTAATTTAGAGCCATCTTCTAAGACAGTGTTTATTGCCTCATCATTTAAAACGGATTCTATGCCATTCAAAAAAACTGTATGTAGAAATGCAAAGCAGTTAGACATGCATTGTTTGCCAGCTCGTGGTCCCAATTTTGGATCACTTTGATTTGTATTTCCGGATATTATCTTCATTTTTAAGAAATCGGTCAATGGTAATGTCAATTCCTTTTCTGCAATGTCTACAAAGTTAATATACCATTTTTAGAAACTTTTCACAATGTGTGGTGAGATTATATCTTTCTTCAAAGACGTCAAGGATTGCAATTTCTGAACTGTTCTGGGAGGAAGCTGTCATTAGTCGTCTTTCCATAGTATGTATTGGTTTAATACTCAAGAACAAGGATGTCAATATAGGTTTAAATTTATTGTCCAAGTTTGGATCTGTGTCAATTCTTATGTATGATGGATGATGAGCATTTATGATATTTGCGGCCTCGGTTAATTGGAATTCTAGTGTATTCGAAGTAATATTATGGTTGTTTAACACTTTTACCGTTTTAATGACATTTTCTAGCGATGCTATCAACTGTTATTGAAATGGTCATACTTACTGACTTGTTTTAAAACGGTTTTGTTATGGTTTGATACGTGGGAAGAGATTGATGGCAGAGTTGTGATGAAATTTTGTAACGTGTCATTTGTTAAAAGACTTTCCAGGGTTAAAATTTGTTGTATGGTTTTGTTCATTGTTTCTATGACGAGGTCTAGTGTTGTCCACATCTTAGCAAAGTCATGTCTAAATCGTATTTGTGTGGACACTAAATCTTTGCATGTTTTGATGAAACCTTCTAATGGCGTGGAGAGGACTTTTCGGTTTGAGAGTGAGATAGTAACCGTGAGGTTTTTTTGGTCTAGGACAAAGTGCAAAGATACTATGGCGGGCATTGTTTGGTGTGGTTCTCATATTCAATTAATAATGCCAAGTTTTTGCTATAGATATTTTCTATCAATAGATTTGTATAAATGTGGGCGTGATGTAGATGAGACATTATCAACATGCTCACTAACATGTTTGTTTTTGGGACATAGATGTTCTTTGTGTGTGAGTTTAGTTGATGACACAGCTTTTCTGTTAATTTTTTGACCATATAAAAAATTCCTATATCCAATTCTTTGTTGTTGATTATAAAGTCATGGATGTTTGATAAAAGGTGAATAAGTGTATGTTGTGCGGGTATTAGAATTTTACATGCAAAAATGAGATGTTTTATAACTTTGTCTTTTTTCAGTGTTTCTATTGATGTGCCGGTTATGATAGTACGGTAGGAGTGACGTAGTTATTAATAAAAATTTCTTTGAACATTGGATGAGTAGCGTAAGGTATCAGGGAAGTATATGCTTTTTTGTTAGGATTTTGCAGGGCAGTCTTACATAAGTCTCGAAGTTCTTGTGTAGGTATGTGAGAAATGCTGAGGTTATTCAGTTGGTTTTGTTCATATCTGTAAATGAACGGTAATGAGGTCCATTTGTTCAACATGTCATTGTAGAAAAATTCTTTTTCTGTCTCTGAAAATTTTTCAGTCCAATTTTCAAATGATTCCTTTGTAGGAACAATGTTAAACATGATTTGAAGGTAGTTCAAAGTTGATTGCCAAACGTTTTCAGAATCGATACTTGATGTTTCAAAAATGGCCTTTTGTCGTGTAAACAAATGTGTCTTTTTTTGAGAAAATAGAAACGTGGGGCTACAGATATCTATGCATAGATAGAATAGATATACATTTAAAGTTATAGTTTTAAATAAATTTAGAAATGTTAGTAAAAGTTGATTTTGTGTACAGGCTTTGTGTGTACTTACTATTTGTGTGTAAGTCTTACATGTTTCTTTATTTAGGCCGATGTGATTCAAATGGAAAATTGTATCTAGCAATAAAAGTAAATCGAATGGTTGATCTGTTGGTGAGAAACATTTTTTATGACAATCGTTAAGAAAGAATTTATTTCTGTAATTACTTTTGCTTCTTCTTGGGTGATCTGTATTTTATTTATAATGCAGTCTATCAGGCCTATATGGAAGAAGATATTTTCTGTAGACGTTTGTTGAATTATTTTAATTTCAGATATTAGTGGTGGGTATGAGAATTCGTTTTCATTTTGTGCTCTGATGTTTTTCGAGAGAATTTTCAAGCTGAAATCTGAGAGAAATTTATTTTTGGGGACGTTTAAATCTGTTTGCTCTAAGAAATGAAAGTCTTCTGAGTTGACTTGTGATTCTAGAACGGCTTTAAACAGTGTATCAAGGTGATGGTTTGTAGTGCTGTAGAGAGTGTAACAATATACCATTTTTAACAGAGTGTCTAAAAGTTTGTCGTTCGCAGATGCAATATCTTCGTATATGATTGTTTTATTGACCCAGGCAAGAAAATTTTGATATGAGTCTTCTATTATCTCAGAAATTAACTTACAGTTCAGTAAAAATCCACAATTCATGGTAATGGTTTGTAATTGTTGACTAATTGTTTTAACTAGTGAATATTTGACATTGTTCTCTATGTAAGGAGGTTGTGTGGTTTTCCGACTAAGTGTTCTTGTAGATTGTGATAATTTGTCTTTTAGATTTGTTGGGGATTGAACTAATGATTGGCAGATGTTCAGAGTATCTGCATTATTTTTGTTGGGTTGATGGAATTTAGCACGATGAATTCTTTGAATTTGTCGCATAGTTCTGCTAATATAGATATTTTATGATTCTTAGTACCAAATGTACTGAAATTTAAAAAATAAAAGAGTGTGTTATCATGTATGAAGTTGAAATGATAATGTTCTCTCAGTAAAATTCGTAAAAGAGAAAGAATCTTTTTAGCTGAGAGATTGTTGGCTGAAATCGAGAAAATTTCTATCTTTGAAATCACAGTCAATATTATAGCCATTGAAGGATCTTTTTCAGCTTCATTTAAAACAGTATCAAGTTTACTGTTAGATCTGATATTATGGATCGGTTTCAATTTTTGAAACGAAAAAGACAGTTAGATTTAGAATCCTTTAATAATATTTCTGAAAGTGAAGGTAAATATTTTTAAAAGCTATTATATGGGTCTGACAACAAAAATGTAATTTCAAAGGTTTTTACTCCTAGTGGAGTGTTGGAGTTTGAAAAAAGTGTTTTTGGTATGCTGATGTTCAGATTTGAAACTGACGTCGATAGTTCTAAAAATGTGTTTTTTAGTTTGTTTTTCCTGGCTTTAGAACCGTATAATATACCTTATGCAACAAAGTCTGCGCTTATAGTCATTTACAAAGATGAGTTAGCTAAAAATATTTTGGCTATGTTAGGTGAGTGTTCGTGTGTTGAAGACAAGGTAGCTTTGTTAGGGGTAAGTAGTGCAGTTTCTATAGGATCCAGTTGCTTATTATGTTGTGTTATGCAAGGGAATGTCTATGAGATGCACAAAGAACAAATATACAGCTTGCTGATATTAAAAGATTTGGTGCTTGAGCCTGATTGGGAGCCTAAGGTTGGGATTACACAACATGTTTACGTGGTACATCTATACAAAAGCATAAGCGGAAAGCTGAGGTTTGGCATTTTCATAATTTTGACATCGATAAGCCATGAGAGGGTACTAATCAATATTCTTAAGGAAAAGCTTTGCCATGAATGGTATCTTTTTTAAAATTATCTAGCGACAGAACAAGTGGATGTTACTCATTTTGGAAGTGTGCAACAAATTGGATTTTGTCGTACAGAAAACGTTAAACCAGGTTATCTTGAGTATCACGGAATTTCGTTGTCGGTTTTAAAGCTTGAAAAATTTTTTGTGGATTTTAAAGAGAAGCATTTGTTTTTATAATCATGTATCTAAAAGGTGTTAAACAGGCTAAACAAAAATTGCTGATCGACACATTCCAAGGAAGGATAAAACGATGTATCTGTCATTGAGAAATTTCACACTGGAGTTTTTGTTATTCCAAAGTTTGCCATAAAAAAATGTTTTGAAGCAAATGGCTCATATACAAAGAGTATCTAAAAATATTAGAACTAACATGGATTCTTGGAATTTGTTAGATGGAATTTTTTCTTTATTGGGATCGACACATAGAGCGCCGGCAATGGATACTGTACTAGGCGAGATGTATCTCAAAACAAATTTATCGTGTGATGTTTGTCCTGTAAGTTTGTACTGGGACAGCCTGGCGATTTTGTCTTCTCCTTTCCAAAAGTTTGTTTCCAGTTACAGATTTGCTTTGAAAAGGAAAACTGAAATCTATAAGAGATTTAATCGTGCTATTTCGTTACCTAGTTTGTTAGCTGCGAGTAGATATTTAGATGAAGCAGCAAATTCAATTAATGGCATTGAAGAGAATGTTCATTGTGTTTATTTTAGAATTGCGGCTACTCTAGCTGGTTTAATTTCGAATTCAAAGTATCTTTCTTTAACATATGGCAAGGCATCGCCTTTGACTATTTTTGAAAAACTTTCAGAGTTGCTTTGTGAGCAACATTTCACAATATCGCTTTCTTCAATGTCCAATATTGGGTTAAAATATCAAAGTTCAACTAGTGTTTGTGATGCTGTTATATATAATTCTGGATTTTATACACTTTCTGAATTTTGCAAAGATAATGGAGAAACTATTTTCCCAGCAATGCTTAACAGGTGTGATTTTTCAATCAATATAACCAGATATCAATATGACTTCGATTGGTTACTTGAACTTCTGCTTTCTCAGCTACAAATTGTACAGAGACATACTAACAGGGCTTGTCAACTTACCTTTTATGTTGATATGTGGCATATTAGCTTTGTTTCTTTTTTGGCTATGACGAGAGATTTGAATGAGATGGATAGTGCAAGATTTGTTGTTGTTATTCCTGGAATTTTTATGGAAAGATATAGTGTGAAAGATGCTAAGTGGGTTTTTTTCCATAAGAAAATTGCTTTGGAATCATCCGGTTATACAGGAGATGCCTTTTCTGAAAAGTTTTCTCAGTTTGAAAGCTGCACGGATCATGTTACTGTAACAGTAGAGTGGTTAATTGAGAAATTGTGTGATTGTTTGAAAACTGGAAAAGTGTCTCTTGTATTTCATGATAATATTCATAAGTTTTCTATGTTACCTTCTTTACCTGTATATTGCCTGGATAGTTGTCTGAGTGTGCTACCTTGTAGTGAAAAGACGGCAATGTGATGATATTGATTCAAGGTATGTAGAAGATGTTGATTTTTTGAAAGTTGATGATAAATTTATAGATTTGTATAAATTGAGGGAAACGGTACGTTTGATGGTTGTGGCAGCTAACGCAATTATAGATTTAGCTTTGGCAGAAGGAGATTTATTGAGTGAATGTATTGATGGCCATCCATTGGCTATTTGTATGGCGGGATTACATACAACCTTTATGATACTTAAAATTAGTTATTCTTCAGACATCTCAAAGAAAATTTATAGGGTACTTGCTGAAAATGTGTATTATTCTGCAGTAAGGGCGAGTGTAGACTGTTGTATGAATGGAGGGGCTCCATGTAGATTATTTGAAAAGTCACACTGTTTCCATGGTAGATTACATTGTGATTTGTTTGAGAATGTTTTTTTGTCAATACCTTCAGAGCTATGGGAAAAACTAAGAGCGGATATTAAGTCATTTGGAATAATGAATATCTATCTAACATCTGGCTCATCTATGGATAGGGAATGTGACCTTTTTGGAATTTCAGATGCATTTTGGTCAATTGAAGGAAACATGATTCTTCGAAAAACTGCTTTGCAAGTTATCAAGATGGATGCCGAAGCAAGGAAAGACGATCAGGAACTTTTATCTTCACAACTTCAGAGATTATATATTCCATCTTATAACAAAGTTTTTTTAAAAGCGACAAAGAATCATGCACATTAATTCAGTACTATCGGTTTTGATACGACTAACATAAACAGAGATTGTTTCACGATGGAAGAATTACAGGATATCGATCTGTTTAAAAATGGATTTGCATATAGTGTGGAAGAGATGTTAGATGTTTATAGAGAAGCAATTCCATTTATTGACCAGTCACAATCGATAGTCTTTTACTTAAGTAATGCCTTGGAAATAAACGATTTGTTACCTAAATTACATAGACTTGGTTTTAAAATGGGAGCCTATAAGTTCCTGGTGAAAGATGATGAATATAATAAGTTTTCTTCAGAAAAGGCTTTTGATGTTTTTGGAGAAGTTGTTGAAGGGTTAGTGTTTCATGAAAGTTGTATGTTGTGCTGATGTAATAAAGATGATGATGAAGCTTACAGTATATAATGAGTTACTTCTCTAAATCTTGTACAGTGTCACTCATTGTTTTGTGATAAACACTTTCCAAAGAAAAAACTACATGGATCGGAATAGAGAACATCGTGATCATAGAGAATATCGTGAACATAAGGATTTACGAGATCCTCCAACATTAGCTTTTCATATGAAGAGTTGGAGATCGATAAATAAACAGTTAAGGGGGTTATCTAAATATCTAAAAGACAACACCACAGTAACTTTTACTGCTCAGCCAACGATAATCATACAATCTGCAAAAAGTCATCTTGTTTCTGAACTCATAATAAATTCTGAATGCCTATACGTAACTGATACTGAACATTTTCCTACTAAGACTACTAATAATTTCATCCCTTTATTTGATAACTTTATGCATATCATTTCAAATCCTGAAGTTATGAGATTATATATTCAACATGACAGTGAGTTATACACTAGAATTTTGGTAACAGCCTCCGATATATGTACTCAAGCATCTGTCCCTTGTATAAATGGACAAGAAATGGTTCGAGATTCTGGGAAATTGTCGTTGCGGGTAGACTTGGATCATACAACTGTCAATGAGATTCTCAAGTGGATTTCTTCTATCACAAAAAATAAAAGGACTGCTCCAAAGAATGAGTTGGCAATAGTGCAAGTTCTCATTCAAACCAATGCTCTCAGTTTAAAATTTGTGACTAATTTAAATGAATTGGAGTTTATGCAAAGCGCTAAAGTGGTTTTTTACGATATTAAGCCGGTAAAGATTCAGATATCGGCTAAAAATTTATCACAGGCTTTGAGTGTCTGTTCGGTGGTTAAATCTTCTTGCAGTTTATGTGTACTTTTTGGAAAGGATCTTAAATTAGTTTTGTTCAGCAAAACTCTTCTTTTAACTGTTGAAAATTTTATCTCTCAAGAACATGATAAAGAAGAGACGATATTTGAACGTGCAGTTATAGACGAAATCGATTTAGATACATTGCCTGGGAAGGACGGAAGTAAACAAGATACGCAAACTAAAATAACGTCATTCTTAGCTGCAAATAAATCTTGTGATCATTTCAGTTTCTTTGACGAGAGGGACGATAGTGGCAGTGATGAGTCTATGGATTTCAGCTATAGGCCAAATTCCAAAAAATAGCGATGTTCTGTGTGACTTACAGTTTTTTGGGGGGTCTAAAGTGCGGCAATTTAATTCCTGGTTACTATTGTTTCCATTTCTTACAGGTCAATCTTATTGAATATGTCCTGATCTTAATTTTGTTTGTATTTAATCTTTTTTACATACATAAAGAAAAAAATGCCAACTTTTCACCCATTAATGATTTAAAAATAATCTTTGTGATTTTATTGTGCCTTCAGAACATTATTATAAATTCTTTGTTTGCATTTGCGGTTCTCAATTTTTCGGAAATAGAAATACGTGGAGCTGTCTGCCAACATAAACATCTGATGCCTATTAATGCATGCAGCTGGAATTTTGGAGTTTTGTGTGGGACTTTGTTGAAAATTCGAAGCATTTGGTGCCAAATTTATGTATCGATTGTATGCTTGATTCCTGGACTTTTTCTTAATCATTTAAAACTTCACAATGAATTTGCTTCAGGAGTTCGACAATATAAACCTACTTATAAGAAGATAAGTTATAAATCGTTGAGTTTCTTTGAATTTTTCTTGGTCCTTCCTAAAGTCTTTTTATTCGTGACTGTTCTTTTTTTGTGCAGAGTTCTTGAAAGGGCGAGAAAACGTGGGAATTTATTTTTGTGCATGTTGATGAATCTCGCTCTTTGCAGTCAATTTTTATGTTCTCTTGTTATTGTGTGTTAGTTTTGCGATCGGTAATTTTTTCATCAATAACTGTGTTTTGCTTTTGATGACTGATGTTTTTCTAGGTCTAGCAGGGAATGCATTAAACAGCCTGATCTTTGAAAAGTTTCGTACAAAAGATCATTTTTTAGGAAAAAGACTAAATACTGTTTTTTGCATGGATGTTTTTCAATTATTGGGTCTTAGGTATTTTGACTGGAATCTAACTTATGAATGTATAATTCGAAATTGAACTGCACTCTTATTTTTATCGGTATGCTTTTCTAAAGATTTTAAGGTTATTTAAGTCAACATGATATGTTTGATTTCTCAGTTCCAACTGTTATGTTTTCAGAATTTCTTGGGCGATTGCATCGGACCCTTGAATTTGGAATGATGTTTTTATTTTTTATCACCGTTTCCAGTTGTGTTTTATAAGATGATTTTGCTACAGCAGATTTCTTTAAAAGTGTGTTTCTCTTTCTTTGCTTAGAATAAATGTCTGACGTGTGTTTTTGCAGGTTATGATCCACCACCTCCGTATAGTGAAGTTGCTCTAAGCGAATTAACGAGTAGTGGTTTACAGAATGTTCAGATTGCATCAAATCGCAATTCCGGAAAGATATGTGCAGTGATTATCATGCTGTTATTGACAGTAACTTTGTTAATGTTTTTGGTTCTGATTGTTTATATCTTGCATGTAAGAAAAAATAAGATCGGAAACTAAGAGTTTAGATTTTTTTGGTTGTGTGAAAAGATAAGCCTAATGTATTTTCCTGTAATATTAACGTTGTTTTGCAAAATGTCAAAGAATAAAATAAAAATATAGTTTAAAAATTAAAGTCTGGCATTTTTACTTAGACGCGAGGATGAATCTGTCGAAATCTGTTTTATTGTGCATGTTTTTTCACAATTCGACGAACACTTTGTTCACACAAGTAGGGGAATGTTTTCGAGTTTTTTATGGGTTGGAGCGTTTAGATTTCGAGAAAAGGAGTGCTTGCTTTGAGGCTTTGGGGCTTAAAGATGAAGTATTTTATTGTTTGCTTACTAATCAAAGCGATTTGATCAAAGGGCATCTTTGGAAAAACAACTCTTTGGATAGTATAGCTTATGAATGCTTCTTTCTTAGTACTTCTGCCTCTGGAGAGTCATCTTCAAAATTAGTCATATTATTTTATGTGGCATATGTAGCTGTAGTCTATTACATTTTTGTTTACTCATCTTTTCGGTCGTCTAAATAGAGCAGGCGCCCTTCAGAAGTGATCATTCCGACTCTCGCTGTTGAATTAGCTACAAGGAAAATGATTTTGCTTATCTTATTGTTGTGTGCAACATCTTGTTATTCGAAAAGGTTATGTCCTTCTTACTGTCCCAGTCTTGACGCTGTACCAGAGACATCATTGAATCATTTCAACGTTGATAGTGAACTGGTTTTACAGGTCACGTTTTTAAAAAATTGTACTAGTTTAAGGTCTGTTAAAGTCGTTTCTGTGCGGATACGTGGACATTTTTTTTTTATGGATCTCGAGAATCACAGTTGGATCTTGATTTTGGAAAATTTATCGGTTTGAAGTGTTATCAGGTTTTTAATAGGTTGTATGATTTAAGTAGAATGATAGAAGAAAATTTGAAAGTAATTCATTTTCCATTACCGAAAGAGTCATGTGAACATGATTTGGAATTCTTATTTGCGGTGGCCCTTCGATGTCGAAGTTATTTTAGAACGATAGAGATACAGATGAGAAACAGAAAATATCTTACTCAGTATGTGTTTGATGAGAAGATGGGTTGGATGAATTACACTGATAAATATGATTTGCTATCCAAGAAGATTTTTGAAAGAGGTGGCTCTTTACAGAATTATGTGAAGAACAATTATATGCAAGATGTGAAATCTTTTCTAAAACTATTGGCTGATTATAAATACACAGTTCGACTATACCCTATGTTTGTGGTTTCTACAATTTCAGGCTTGGTGCGAACTACTGAAATCAGTTATACAAGAGGTAGTAAAATTAAATGTTCTTTTATAAGGATTGGAGATGTTAACAGAGGTGATGTGATGTGTAGATATGCTGGTATTGGTTCAAGTAGATCTGGAACTTTAACACTGCATGCTGAACTCAGACAGACTCTTTTTCGGGATTTAAGTCCAGTGAAGTTTACATCTCAGGTGCTACAGCGTCATTTTCAGGCGAAGAAACTATTTGGGGAGTTTCAAGGGTGAATTCATCCAGAGCTAGTCGCTATTTGTGTGTTTGTTCTAATCATGAGACTGGACACAGTGTGACTGTTGTATTACCTATGCAATTTCTTTCTAATGAAAATTCCTTTAGAAAATCTATGGTCTTTCTGGATGACAATTCGATATTGTTGTATATACTTACATTATTATTCTTTGTTTTGTTTGGTACTGCGTTGAAGTTCACGTTGCCTTTTCTAAGAGTGTCTTTTTCATGTTTGTGTAAAGCATGTGTTGATACGTTTCTTTTGAGACGTTTTTGCTGTCAAGAAAAGGTACCATTATCTATTAAAGCATGAATTTCCAAATTCTATGGGAAAAAATTCTGTAATTATAAAGTACAGTTTCTCGGAATAGTAAGAATTGCATACTTTTTTTTAAAGAAACTTTCAAGACATGCTCAGTGGATGTTTTGATCTTTTTGGATAAGGTGACTTTAAAACGTGTTGGAGTTTTTCTTATGGAAATTAAATGTTTCTAGAAACATTTCATTTTATTTCTTAACTCTACGGGTGATGGTTTTCTTTTTGCTGTTGATTTGCAAGTTGATTGTCTTTGCAGTAAAAATGTGAATCTACTAAAACAGAATGTTTGCAAATGTCAATTCTATTGATTCATAGAAATTTGGGTACAGGGCTATTTTAAATATGTTAATATTAATAAAGACACGTGTTTATAATTCCACGCCCCTTGTCTTTGATGCGAGTGTTTATTTTTCCTGACAACTCATGCAGTGTGGTCCATTTTGGGTGGACTTGTAGAAAAAACGGGTTAGCATGCAAACTCAGTTCGAGGAGATTACTTTAACTTGGAAATGGAAAGACAGATTGACAACTGCAGCATCAAATTTAGTAACTTTCGAAAGTGAAGTGAAGAAGGCAATGGAAATAGGATAGTTATTCCACACATTGCGTTGAATGCTGTTAGAATTTAATATATACCGAAACCAACTTCGGAAGCCTATTTATGTGAATGATTAAGCAGTGGAATTTTTCCATTCGAAGGAAAAATGTTGATTTTTGGTATTGTTGAAGACTATGAATGCAATACTCTTGTAGAAAATAGATGTATCTTTTTACTATTATGTAAGACTCAGCATATCCTTGCATACGAAGACAAATGTTTCTTTTATATGGCTCCTAATTTTCAAGATTTTTGGACAGCGAATGTGGAATTTAAGGACGATAATTTTATAGTTGGGGAATCGCAATCTAAAGACTGTATGTCACTTGAAATATTTCGAGCCTATTTCCATAAAATCAGACATAAAGAGATAAAGATGTCTGGAAAACTTTCAGAGAGATATAAAAGTTTTAGAAGGATGCCAACCTTTAATGGTTTTCAGCCTCAAAATGTAAGCGGAAATACGTATATTTCCGTTGAGTGTCCTAATAAAAAGGATGGTCGGAACTGCAAGATCTACAGAGTGGAACCGAATCCTAGAATTAGAATTTTAAAAACACGGGGTACACAGACGGAAAGTACTTTCTCTGATTGTTCAACTCAAATGGATTTTTCAGATTTTAGAGTTGTTCAACGAATGAGAAACATAGAACGGATAAGTCCTAAAATAGATTTAAACATCTCTGGTGAAATAGATAGTTTTGAGTTTTCTGATTTTTCAGTAAGCAGTTTTGAAGAACTGGATGGACTGACAGAGAATATTTCCTCTTCAACTCTGGCTATAGGTTCTCTAGATGATAATTTAAGGTTCACTGATTCTTTGGAACAATTGCCTAATGACAAGTCAGTATCTTTCTAATGTTCATTCTATAAAATTGGAATTTTTTTTCAAAATTTTCTCATTTTATTTTAGAATTGTAAGCCTGGAAAGCGTGATTTTGATGGACGATTTTCAATGGCAGATGTAAGTTTTTATCACTGTTTTTGTTCAATGCGGTATATGGTTTATAAAACGATGTCTTTTTTCAATAGGGATGGAGCATCGTTCTTAGAAGAGCTGGCACAAGTTCTCTGAAGATGTCTGAAGTTGAATTGCTATCAAAAAATAATTGCCAGCAGTGGAAATGTCTCGGATGCTATTTGCTTATCTACATGCTATATTGATTCAACTCTAATTGGAAATTCTAGCTGTGGAGCTGTCAAAACTGCGTTGATCCTTTTTCATATACTGCAGTCAGAAGCAATTCATGAAGAAGGACCTGTTAATTTGACCTCTGTACCACTTAAGATGTCTTTCTTTCGTGTTTTCATTAACTATTTCTTTAAGGGAGTTATTCTGCGTGCAATACTGGCTAAAAGTCAAATTAGAGCTAGAACTGTCACTAGCAGTTTAGAATGTTGGCTGGAAGGATATAATAGAGGTGGAAAGATTACATTATCATTAAACCATGACACGTTTGTAATTGAAACTGCCGAGATATGATCTGAAGAACAGTGGAGTTCAAAAAAACAAAATGCTGTTTCAAGTGTTGTGTTAGAAATTTTGAATCATGAATCTTCGTTGGGTTCTTTTTTCTTGAGTTCTGTATGTCTTTATTTAGCAGATGAAATCTATAAATCATTTATTAAAAATTCTTTAAAAATAGAAATTATTAAGCCACATGCATTGGAAAAAAAACATTATTAAAAACTTGGAAAACTACTTGGGATGGTTGGTATAAATATAAAGAATTATCTCAACTCAAGGATAGTTATGGTTCTTATGATGTTGTTTTCATAAATGATTATGAAGCAGCCAATTCTGTTACCAGTTTTGAGTCAGCCGGCGTTTTTGTGTTAGTTGGCGGTGCCGCAACATTATTAATTATGTTATGTTGTTTTTCGGTTGTAAAAAAGACAAGACACTGTTAACACTTTAAGACTTTATTTATCCTTTCAAAATGAATTTTTCAGGTATGTGTGTAAAGATGTCTGTTTCTGCAAAGGCCTTGTGTAATCCGTTTTTCCCCATCTGTAAAAAAATGCATTGATTATGAGTTCATGAAAATATTCAATAAATGAATAAAAAAGAAAAAATTTGGATTTCTCCTTAGTTTTTGTTGTTTTTGAAGCATCTTTTTAGTTGCGGGAATGGGAGCGATGCATGAAAGTTGATGCTACAAATAAAAAATTAAATATTGTAGAATTTATAATAATAATGTCAATGTGAAAATTAATCATATAAATCACTTACACACTGTACAAGAAGTATGGTAAGCGTATGTAATGAATCTCCTAAACGTCTTATTTGATCAACAGTTTTATTTGAAAAGACATGAGACGTTTCAGCGTATGGCAGCACTTTTTTAAGCATGTTCTGTATGAGTAAGCTCATGGATCTGCAACGGACAGGTGATAACGTTTCTCTGGATATGGCATCGTCAAATAGGATGTTTTCTGGTGAAGGATCTTTTTGATGCTGCCATAAAAAAGAAACGTACTCATATCAATGCTTTGAAATTTTAACTAGCTATGTATAAATTACTATGTCTTTTTACTTACAGCTTCTTCTTTTATCTTCTCGAAGTTTCTTCGGACATCCAGTAGCATATTGCAATTGGTCCAGAGTGTATGTCGCAATTTTGATTGTCGGCAAAGACGGTTCCTCCGGCCATGACGATAAAGATCTTTTTTGAAAATGATAGCGTTTTCTCCTTTCGGTTGAGATCTGCGACGCGTGCGATGGTAATATAGTAGAGAAAGATGTGCTTCACTCTTCTGAGGTTCTTATATAGTCGAAATAGGGATTTTCCAGCGGCATTGTAATGTTTGCTTTCTTTTTCGAACTGTGGGTTTGACAGTGTGCTCTTTTGTCCAAGTGAAAATATGGAGGCTGTTTTTTTTTTCCTATTATGGGTTTGTTTTGTGAGCTTTGAGCCTCAGGCAATGTCTTGCTTTAGTTTCCTATAGACGTAGTGCAATGTTTTGCCTTTTTTAGTTCAATTTCCTGGTTAACTTATAAGATTTGCCTACACTTACGGGAATTCGTATTGAGCGAGGATTAATATTCTAGTGTCTTTTATGGAACTATGTTTCTCAATGTTTTATAAGTATTGCATGGTTCCCTGTAAAATAAGACATCCATATTTGGTGAAGCTTTTTTGATTTTGCATTTTTTATTAGATCAAACAAGTTCTTTGATGTTTGATGTAGACAAAAGTAGGAATATTTTTAGTGTATAATCATTCTATCAGATTCTCTTAGTTAAGCAAGCGGAATCGATTTTGTGGAGATGGCTCTAAAGAAGAATGAGACTTTTAAGAAGGCTTTGGAAGATCTTAATTTGATTATGGCAGCCTATTTTTCTGGGCGACTTAGCGATTTCGTCGCTGAAAATGAAGGGAAACAAATTAAGTTACGATGCTCAAAAAATAAATTTTTGATTTTGTGCCCTTTTAATAATTTGCCGTTTGAAACAAAATCCTTGGAAGAATACATCGAGCTTTGTACGTATTTTCTTCTTCTTTTTTTGCGATTCAGAGAGATTCACCCGTTAGCTTATTTCTATTCTTTTCTTAAATAGGGTTGGAGATGTTGTGCTGTCATGAATCACTACATGTGTTAGGATATGTGACACATCGTGGTGTGGAGGTCGAAGATAATGAGCCGCGACTGTTAATCCTGATTGGCGAAGATGAACGATTTTATTGCAGTGATTTGACTGAGGAATCGTTGTACATAGTTGGAGAGACTACTGTAGCATTTGCTTCATTAGGATTGCATCAAGTTGACTCTATTTATCATTACCCTGGTGTATCTTATTTAGTAGAGATGGATGATGTTCTGATCAGTTTGATTAATAATCAATATAATTTGTGGATATTCTCGCAGATTGTGCAGGCAAATAGTGGAAGAAAATATACATTAAAACTCAATAGAGAATGTATGGATAGTTTGCTTGTTTTGTTTTTGACACGAAAGGAAGAATTTCCTAACAAGACAGAATGAACCTTTTTGGCTGAGGTTTACGAGAATATGCCTTATTACGGTCATGTCATCAGAAGTATTGGGGAAAATGCGATCTATTCAAAAAATATGTTTTTGATGATAGATTTAAATGGAATGATATTTGGTATTGATACTATTGGTTTGGGTCTTGTGTTAAAATTGCTGAGAATTTCCAAGTATTTTTAAGACAAGGTGTGGTGAGGGGGTATAGGCGTTATAAATTTTTCAGCAGATCAATCAATAATTTGTCTGAGATTGGTCCGTTATGTCCACATAATCAACCAATACCCATCACCAATGAGGAAAGTCCCTTTTATGATTCCACTGACGAGAAGTAGCAATCTGATTGGCCAACATAAAAACTTCTGTTGTCTGTTTTTGTATTTAGAGCAAGTGTAGAGCATTTTTCAATCTGTTTTACAGCTTTATTTAAAAATTAAACTTTTATCGTCTTGTAACAAGATAACATGGCAGATACATATAGGTATAAAGAGCCGTGTTCTACCGCATCACTTATTTTACTCTCTAGATTGATGACTAAAAATGAACAAATTTTCTTGAAATATATGTTCGGTTTAGATATGCAAACTACTTATAGATATATTTTTACTGAACTTTCTTCTGTAATTACGGTTTCAAAAGATGTTGTTGTTGAAGCACTTTTTGTGTTAAGAAGATGGTGTGAAATAAATTTTTTTTTCAATTTGGATGTTAGTGATTTACAGGATTGTCACACAGTCTCAACTTTTAGCAACATTCCAATTAAAAGGTAATGAGTTTTATTATGAGACTTTGTTTAATTTCTAAAGATTTAAGCTAACTATTTTTTTTCTGTTTCTAGGAAAATTCTTTGTGTTTTATTCATGTTAACGACTAAAGAAGAAAAACAACTGTTTCTGAACATAATTTATGCGGTATGTAGATTTAATAAAGCCATGACTGATGAAGAAATTTGTAACAATGGGTACTCATTTTTTTTCCCCTTTCAGTTTTTAGAAAAGAGACACTTGAGACTGGAGGACGATGAAGAAACAAATGCACTTTTATTTTTCAATTATATGGAAGAATTACAATTATCAACTTCTGTTTTAATGGATTTGATTAAAAAAATGAAAAATATTGAAGCAATTAAAGCAACTCAGTTATTGTTGGCATATGATGATCTTTCAAAATATGAAAAATAAAATTAATTAAGATTTGCACCTCTCATCATTTGTGTCATGTCGAATATTCGTCGTCGCAGTGGATTGGCGGGATTTGGTCTGGTTCTTTGCATCCTAGGTGTTGTGATGTGTCTGGGTTCGGATAAAGCTCTTTTCATGGATGGTTGTCTGTTAGGAAGTGTATTTGGGGACGCCAGTGACGGTTAATATTGAATTGACACTGTAGCCTGATAGTGGGGATTCGGGAGGGGAAGAATAATCAAAACTCGAATTACTTTCTTCGTCGAGTTCCGATATGAAATTATCAATAGTATTTTGGTACTGAGATGAATTTGTAGATCTGTTTTCTGCGGCAGGGTTAAAGGAAGTAGAACTAACGAATTCTGGATGACTTTGGAGAGTAGAAGAAACTGTACGTCCTATCCCTGATGACTCTGTTTCTTCATCTACTTGGAAAAATTCTTCATCAGAACGATCGCTTGAACGATTTTCATCTGAATCTTGTCCAATAGTACTTTCTATGGAATGAAACTGATTCTGGAGGTGTATTGATAGGTGATCATCCTTGATCTTGTCTTCTTTTTTGTTCTATGTGAAATGCAATTCTACGTATAGGTATTCCAACTCTATTGGCTATTGCTCCTAAGAGAAAAGCAGTAATATTTTCCAGTTCTCGTTCCTTGACTTGTATATCTTTTTGTGTTACGTCAACTATTTCATCAGATGTCAGAGGAATTAGTGTGAAATCTTTATAGATGTTTTCTATGCTGGGAAGTTTATAAAAATCGTCTTCTAATAAGATGTTGTCTACTCTTGTGAAATCAACTTGTATAGGTGGTATTTCTTCATCTGTTTCTTCATCGGATGATGGGTGTCTTTGAACTAATCTCAAAGGATCTCTTTCTGGTTGTAAGTTCTGTAATAATTTTTCATATTCAATGAATTGGCTTTTTAGAAGAGTGGGCATTATGTACAATTGGGATTTTATTAAAGAAGCTGCTATGTGAAGAAACTTGTCTAGAATCAGTTTAAAATGGTGAATTAAGGAAGGAGGCATAATTTCTGGCTCTTGATTGATATTTGCAATTAGTGCACCAGCGTCAAGTACTTGCTCTTGGAGATCAGGGAATTGGAAGTTTGCGAGTGTAATAGGTTCCATTATGTTATTAATTCCAAGTTTGATAAGTTTTTCTAGTCTTTTTAGTTCTTTTTTGCAGTTAAATATCATATTCCAAGTAGAAGTTAAGAATAATAGATCACTACCAAAGTCTAACAAATTACAATGGGCTTTGGTGTTGAATAAAAGATCGGGAGTTCTTCCGACACCAAGTGTAAGATCTTTTAGATTTGCAGCATATAAATTTAAACCTTCTAATTGTCCGAATCGTGGCAATTTTATCAAGTAATTGAATGCTTGTAATTTATGTGCTTCGTTGTCAATAGTTGTTTGATCGTGTCCAGGTAGTAATAAAGATCTCATAATTCGACTTATAGCTCGAATAAAAGGAATGAATTTTGAATCTGGCAGGCCGTTTTCGTGAAATGAGAAGACCAATGCCATATAATTTGGGAAATTTTGCCCCGTACAAAATTGATGTATCTTTTGGTCCAATTGTCTTTTTATGTGGTCTTCCGTTAGCAATGATTTCATTATATTGGTCATGACTCTAGTTTGATGCATGACAGTCACATACTTATTTATATGTACTGTGATATTAAAAATGGGAATTAAAACTTCTTTTGCTCGTGCATATTTGAATTTCAAAATCAAAGTGAGAATCGAGTTGATGGTCTGAGTGTTCATGGAATCACACTGTTTGCTAACATTATCGTATTCAATGAGACAGGGATTAAGACTTCTTTTAACATATTCACATAATGTGTCGGTAAAAGATCTGGTATGAAATTCAAGTTTGAATCTTGTACAAATGTTGGAAGACTCAAAACATTTTGTGCATCCATTTTGTTTAGAAGTGAAGTGCGTGGAATAACAGATCTTAAATAATTCACAATGTTTTATCTGTTTAATTATCTTTGAATGGAGACAATGTTTTTAAATCATCTTTATCGTAGAACATAAAATCCGGGTTAATGGAGATTGTTTGTATTCCTCGGTTGATACATTCAAAGTTCGGTAGGCATATAGGAGACTGGGAAGTATGTTGTGTGTAGCAATGGTCGTTATATATATCTTCAGGTTTTGCTTGTATAGATGTGGGTTGCATAGAAAGATGGCCAGAAATCATTGGATCATGTGCTGTCATTAACAGTCTTTGTGAAGGATTCTTCTGTAAATGAAGAACAAAACAGGAAAAAAGTGTTTGAAACCCATCGCTTTATTTTTTACTGTAATTTTTACATGTTTGAAGTAGAACATTCTGGCTTAAACAGGATTTAAGCTTATACCTGAAGTCAGTTTTGGTAAATGCATACACAAATGGATTTGCAAACCAATGTAGTTTAGGCAGTATTTTGAGCAATGAACCTGTGACAATTATCCAAGTAGTCCATGAACAAGAACTATTAAACGTGAACAGAAGATAAAGTCCTATCAACTGAGAAGTAACAAACGGTAATTGTATTACTAGAAAAACAAAGAGCAACAATGTTACATAAGAAAGAGTTTTTTTGTATTTTGTTGTTATCTTTTTTAATGCATTGTAAAATGCAACATAAAAGAAAGTAAAGATAACAGTTGGAATTATTCCCCATATTATGCATAAAATCACATTCATTGTGGCAAATAATACAAATTTTTTGTCAGATTTATAAAAAGTATGCACTGATTATCCTTTACCTGTGCGAGTGTTATGACAGGAGAGCAGCATATCAATGATGATATACCAACTAAAGAAACGGTCAAGAGTGTTGATTTATTATTTTCTTGTGTTGCACTTGTTTTCCGATGCAAAGTCTTGTATCTATGAGTTGCAATTATTGCTAGCATTGTATAGTTAAAAGTGCTTGCAGCATAATAGATTACAATCAGACATTTACAGGAATCGATTTTCATTGCAACGTTGAAGTGCTTATTAATAGACTAAACTAACAGACTTATTAGACAAAGAAAGTCATTGAGAAACAAACAAAATATGTACAGAGCTTTTTTTGTCTGCAGCATTCTGTGGAAAAGTATGATAGTTATTACTAGTAGATTTAAAGGTATGGTTATCATTAAGACGATAATGTCAACCGAAGCTTCTAATTGGTGCATTATTAGTATGTAATTTGATTCAGGACAAGATGAATTCCTTTCTAGGTCTTGTAGCTACGGAATAAAAAATTTTAATTAGCTGTGTGTCCATTTTTAGATAATATAATAGCATGTTTTAGTGGATACTTACAGAATCCTGAGATGATGTTATGATTACTGTTTCCATTTCTGCAATGTAATGAGATGTAAGAAAGACACTATTAAAGTCCCGAAAACAACACTTTGTATGATACACAAGAAAACATGATCATTCATCTTTTTGCTTGGTTATCTAGAGAAAAAAATTCAAAAAATACTCAACTTTTTAGAAAGGATAGATCAGTTGGATGATATAGATCTGAGAAGCCATCCGAGAATAGTTAACTCTTGCATCATCAAAACTGACAATGTCTTAGATGGTTTAAAAACAATCTATAATTATATGATTTTATGGATTAATTATCCTCTAGTTTTATCGAGACTAAAATCTGATTGTCATGGAATTTGGACTGATTTACAACGTCTTCAGACTCTTATACAAGCTCACATTAAATGTAAGGGATATGATTTTTCAGAATATCCAAACATAATGTTGCCATTGATCATGGAAAAATTTGAAAGTCAATTTAAAGCAATTCAGCATGATCTACTTAAATTAGGGAATTTAACAAGATGCGGCAAGACAATTGTTACAGAGCTCGAATTCGTTAATTTGCCTTCTGAAGAATTAACATTATTGAGGAACAATTTAGAGAGGGTGTGACAAAATATGCTCTCGTACAGGGTTCACAAAATTAACGATCCTTGGAAAGAAAATGGTTATAATGTGACTTTGATTAATAACTTTTTATATCTTGGTAGTCTTTTTCTAATAATTGAAAGTTCGTGGAAAATGTTGATAGACCTGGCAATTGCAAAAATCAATAATTACAAAGAATTTATTATAAAATGTTTGCAAGAAAATGGTGATTTTGACTCCTTCTATTCTCAAAAAATTTTGACATCAATGCCGATTGAACACATTCATGTTGTGAAGTTTGCTGCTCTTCTGGAAAGTGAAAAGGAAATACTTATACCTTCCATTGGTAATTTATCTTTAGATCCTCACTCCGGAGCTTTATCTTTTGACATTCATGAAAACAGCTGGAAGCCAACATCTATATTGCCCGTAGATTATAAACACGTTTTTGTAGATAATGCAAAAAATACAATAGAAGATTATTTTATGAACAGAAGAGTCAGTCTAAGTCATCCTGTGAATGATTCTCTTAGTTCTGATTTAAGAAATACTCCTAAAAAAAGGAACGTGAAAAAAAATATTTTGCAAACACAATCTTCTAGATTCATGGGTGATTCCTATTTCAATAAAGCTTCTCAACCAAAAAAACTCCTTTTCGGAATACGATGAAATTGGAAGGATTTCTGAACAAGAAACTGATTTACAGTTGCCCGCTTTCGCTTTAGAGGATCAAATTCAATCTAAAGATTTGGATTTTCAAGAAAGTAAAGAATTTAATACAGATTCTCCTCGATTTGAATTGGAATATGTACCATTTTCTAGAGATTTGAGTATGATGACTAGAAAGTTGAATGATTTACGTCTTTCTCAAGGATATGAAAAAGAAAATGCACATACCTCTGGTCGAAAAAATGTAGAAGTGGGTGTATATACAGGAGAATCTGCGTCTGACGATCTAATCTATAGGAAGAAGATTGATCCATCAATATCAGAAAGTATTTTAAAGGAATTTGATCCTGTAGGGTATAGTAAGTCTAAGAGTAAGTGGCAAAGTGATGATTCCGAATTGAAAAATTATGTACAACCAGAATCCAGATCTTTGAATAAGAATCAAGCAGGGGATAATTCAGTTCCTAAATCTGAAGATGGTAAAGACTTACAGCATCAGCCGAAAAGAAACTTCAAACCTTGGAGAGAATTTAACGATGAGGCTGATGAAGAGAATGACATTGAGAATGGTCAAGAAAGTCATGCTACTTGGAATATTTAGAGAGAAACAAACAATGAACATTTCGATGCTGATGACTTGGAAAATGATCAAAAGAGTGCCGTAGGTTTTAGCGATGTGTTAAAAGATGGAAAAGCGGCATTTCTATAAAAACCAAAGCTCAAACTTAGAGGACACGAAAATTTGTTAGATACATTGAATCATAGAGACATTGGTGTAGATCTTTCAAAACATTTAGATGGTAAAAAGACTTATGGGATAGAAGGTACAGCCACAGATGATAAAAAGACTTCTAATAAGAGAGAAGATTAAGAAAATAAGAGAAAATCAGTACCTTTGCAAACCGAAGATTTGTTCTTGAAGCCTAGTTTAGGAGAAAAAGTCTCTAAATTGTTATCTAATTTTACAGACTTGATTAACTTAGGAGAAAAGGGTATAAAAGAAACGTTTGGTGAGGCCAAGTTAGTAGACATCGAAAATGATGCCGGTTTATTTGAAAACCAAATTTCAGTGAAGCCAATAAATCAAGGATTCAGTGACGACAATTTAAGATACCTCTTAGAAGGTATTGATCCACCAATACAAGGAAAACCTGTGAGCCCAGATTTTAACATGTGACACAATTTCCTACAACATCTCCATTTCAGCTTCTGAATGCAGAATTAGAAATGAATCCTATAAATCGGCATCTGAATCTAGCCAAACGGATCAAGCATGATTCTCAGTACGTCCTAGTGAAGATGTTAAAATAGGTTCTGTGTCCCAAGTCGAGACAATGACAGAAAATGAGAAAAAAACGGGGATGAGCTAGATGTTGTCGCGCAATTGGTTTCTAGAATGAAGCAAGAGAATGAGGAATCTGCGCAAGATTTATAAGAATAGTCGGAGATTTGTTTTTTTTTTCAGTTTAATTGTTTTGTAAAACGTCATAGTGAATAAAATTTTCTTGAGGTAATTGCATGTTTCCGAGATATGTTTTATTTTGCAATGTCCTAGCTTTAGCGAAGGTGCGATTTGTTATATATGTTTCTGTGGGCATTCTGCCAACATAAAAAAGTGTAGCAATTATTGTTCCTTGTGGCAGCACAAGATCCGCAAAAGAGGAACGTAAAACTATTTGTAATGAGGTATTTTGTTTCCATGGTGCAACTTCTGTTTCAAACAAACCTTCCGTGTGAACTCCTGCTATTAGCATTTCTTTTTCTTTCTTGGTGGAGTAGGTTATGGGCAGAGAGACGACGCAACTTTTTCTATCTGAAAATTTGATGTCATAAGGAGCATGGACTTTTACTTCTCATAGGTTTGGATTATGTAGAACTTTAAATGAGTGGCTAAACATTTCACGACTAAAAAAAAGTTTTGGATTTGCTGAGAAAAAAAGTGCTTCTTCAGTACCATCATAGGTTAATATCTCAAATTGCACAATTAAATATCTAGGCAAATGAACAGGATTTGCTGATGTTACAGTTTGGTCGTAACAGATCGGGGCTAAGTTTCCCATAATGCACTGATCTTCATTTATCAGTATCATTTTTTCAATGTTAATAGAGTATTCGTTATTTCTAAAATTAAATTTAGAGTTGTTAAAGCAGCACAATACAGTATTCTTTGTAAAGTTCGGATATGGCCAAGAACCGACAAATTGAACTTTATATATTCCCGGTGATTCGGACCTCTCAACGGGCGTAAACTGTTTAAACCATGTTAGATTTTCTATAATTCCTAAAAACAAATTCCCATGCTGACGTAAAACTTGTATTCTGCCATCAGATAAGAGGTAGTCGTGTGTAATTGCATTGCATGGTATGATTGGAAAGTTAATGAAACTAAGTGGGCAGTTGTGTGGCTGAAAGGGGAACATTGTTAAGTTTACCATAATCCCCATTAAAGCATATGTTTCAGAAAGAAAGCTGGGATATGTAAAACTCCCAGTAATCCAACCTCCTTTTGTAACAGTTGGATTTATCGTTATTTCACTTAGCCCGTCAGCGGCAACTAAAATGTATAATTCCTTGGCTATAAATAATCTAGGTATAGTGAGACTTATCCAACTAAAGATGGAATTATCAATGGTTGTTTGCTGTCCACAATCAATTAAGAGAACCTGGAGAGTTATTGTCCCATCTTTCAATGTTACTGAGCCATTTGGCGGTATCAAACATTTTTGATATTGGTCAATGATATCATGAAAGACGCAGTCATAATTTTCAAATCGTTTTCTTTGTCATGGATGACATGAGTAAGGAGAAGGATATATATTTGTAACCCATGTCAATTTTTTTTTATTATCGTCTTCTGTTCGTTCTGGCGGTAGATCAGTAATTTCTTTTTCTGGAGAAGTGCCTGTAGTCATTACTCTGAGAAGAGACAGTATATAAAAGCGTGCTTTTTAAAAGAGTAAAAGAACTTTCAATATGCTTTTTCGAAATCTCCTTCAATCAATTACTAGTTTTTTTGTAAGATTAAATAGTACAAAACCGAAGTTCAAAAAAATTCCGATGGATGTAAATGATATGCAGCTGACAGAAATAGAATTTTTTCATCGGGAAAACAAATTAAATGATGAAACTGAATTTAGAGAAATTAAGTTCGAAAAAATCCACAAACCTTTAAATGTAAATCTTGTTCTGATCTCGATTCTGAAAGAAATTTTTATTTACATTATGATGTTAGTAGTTCTTCATGTGATAGTGACTCTGAAATTTCTAATACTACTGTTTAATTGTTATGTATTTTTCATTTTCTTGTTTCCTGTCATGTGATCATTGCATCTTCATTCTGATTAGGGAACTGACATGCTAATAAAAGGACTTTTTAGCACTCTGTTCGTTTCTTTCTGTCATTTTGAGCAAAGATGTCGGATGTTCAAAAACTTTCTGTGAGTTTCACTCATGAAGACGTAATTTTGGAGCTCCAAGACATTTGTTTGAGAGTCGATTTTGAAGCCTTGTTAGACTTTGTAAATAGATTTACAGGATGGTGTTTGCTTTTAAAGTGGCCTGTAAATACTTGGTTGCGCTTTGCCGGGAAAGAAGATATTGCTGGATTTACAGATCAAGATTTCGAGGGTCTTCATTGGTCGTATCAAGGCTTTTTTGAAGAGATGTTCCCTATAGGAACGGTTCAAAGTTGTCATCGTGAAATTCTCATTTTATTGGGTACATCTAAAAGAATTTTCTGTTATGATTTGAAATCTGATATTTTGTATTTTGTCTGTAAAGATATTGAACATTTGCTATCTTATGGTATTACTGGAACAAATGTGATCACTGTAGAATCCGACTGTGGAAATTGTGCTGATCCAACATTTCATGATTCAAAGTTGGAATTAACAAAGACTCTTATTGGATTGCATGTTCTGGATCCCGTTCCCTTGGTTGCAAGATTACCAGATCCTGAGAAACAAGATTATCATTGCAAGCGTTCTCAATTTCTGAAAGTTCTTAATGAACTTGACGAGCTTGCTCGCTGTAATTCATTATCAGATGTAAGAAGATACGTCTTATTAAACAGTGGTCACGACTTAAAAATCGGTTTTCCTATCTATCAAAGTTTGTCACTTGGGAATGAAGAAACTGGATTTATTCCAGGCCAATCTGCGTGGAGACATTTTCTCAGAGAGCAAAAATTACATGAACCTGTTGAAGTTATCGGATTTCTTAATGAGAGTGAAAAGAAACTTGTTGTCAGACCTATTCTTTGTATTGGAGCCTCTGGGGCAATTTACTACTTTCATTGGATTGATAGATCGTTATGGCAACTAGCTGAATGTCTAATGACTTTTGCAAGAATAGGTTTTTCAAGATTCTGTGGTGATTATGGCTATGAAAGGATCGGGAAAGTCTTTAAATGTTTTGGACGTCTGTCTACAATAGGAGTTTCTTATACTCCACCAACCCAGAACGATCTTAGTAAGTTTTCATACAGTTTAGGATAATTCTTGACTTTCTTTGTTCCAGACTAATGTTAACAGAAATAACATTATTTTTTTTGTTTGCCAGGAATTATTCCATCACTGGCTGGAAAGCCGAACGGACTTCTATTTCCTTTGCCTCCTTTCAATATGTACTCTTTGATTTCGGCATATGAAGATGGTTTAGAGATTGAAGAAGGTGGTGCGCAGTATTGTTTGGCTTGGCCTCCTGATTTCTTAGTGACAATGGGAGAATTTCATCACTTCAACGCCCAGCGATCGTTACTTACTTATGACCGGAGTCGACTTCTTGGAAATGACGATTTTTTAGCAGCGATCGGGTATGCCCATCCTGCTTTCAGGGCCCCAAATCCCGATTTTGATCCTTTTCTTTTTTATTGTTCTTCTGAAAAACTTGTTGCTTTGGATACTGTCTTGGATGAACTTTACATAGTCGCTGAGTCTATTGCTCAATTCAGTCTCATTGGACTTCGTAATTTTGCTCCACTTGCTGAAGCTGAACTAGATGAGGAGACAGAAAAAACTTGGTTTGGAGATGCTGTGTGTTTTAATCAAGAGCTAATTTTAATGCAATTTTTCATGAAGGGGCTTAAAAAATATGTGAGCAAACATTGTGGTGAAAAAATATGGATTCATGCTTTTAGAGAGTATGGCCTGTCTTTTTGCTCTGCTAGAGATCTGCATCATATTCATGGGAGGGGAATTTTAGAAAAAATTGTGCATTCTGATTATCTCATAATTGGTACAGCTGCTAAAGGGCGGATGGAACCAAATTGTAGAACTGTGATAATGCTTGGTCAAAATTGACACGTGTATATGTTTAATGAAAATAAAATTAACAAAGTAGCTATATCTCTCAGAATATTCATACGTAGAGGTTTTGAAGATTTCCACCTTAGAGAGCAAAATTAATCTAATTCGCGCGACGATACTTTTTACTACCTGAGTGACACTGAGATTGAAAACTTGGACAGAATTCTGAATGGAGAAAGCCTGTGTATTAGAAAAAAACCTAAACATTGCTATCTAGGAGCAGACAGGTAAGTATAATTTTTGCATGGTGTTTACTTTTTTTCCCAGAGTACAAGTTATTTCCATATCACTGAACTGTTTTTCTTTTTTCCTTTAGACTTTCCAGGAATCCTAATAAGATTGTTTATGCTGTTGAAAAAACGGAATATGGTGATGTTCCACATTTCATCCTGAAACATCTGAAAGATTTCAAACCTCCGAAAGGATTTGCCACACATAAACATGTAATCCTTTTGTGTCCAAGTAGAATAAAACGTGGTATGCAAGTATCACCTGCTGGTAGATTTAATATAAAAGGTTTAACTGTGTTATCTGATAGTGTAATTTGGAATATTCTAATAGATCTTGAATATGGAATATATAAATACCCTTCCAGTTATATACGTGCAGGTAAGTTGGTCAAAATTTTGAAAAACTTGAAATTTATGGAAAATTTTGATTCTCAGTGGGAATGTGTTTCCAAGTTAGCAATTATAGGTTTTCATTCCGGTGCAGCACTTTATAATTATCATGCAAAGCATTCTGTTTCATACTGGGGTAGGTATATCAGTGATTATATTGGTTTGTTAATGTTTAAGCTTGAAGGTAGGTTAAATATGATTTCTAGTACATGTAAGAAAGATCTTGGTGGATTAGAGATGCAGGACATTTTTAAACTGTTTGTTGATTTACAAGATAGATGTCTTTTCATCAATAGCCAATCCTTTTTTGAGAAGATGGAATCCAGAATGTTAGAAATGTATGTATTACTATGTGGTTGCTCTTCTTGTCGTGAGCTTTTATTCTGTTATAAACAAATTGTAATGTGTAGGGAAAATGTCTTCATGAATGTAGAAGTAAAATTATGTCCACAGATGGGTATGGTTAGGGTACCTGTATTAGGGCATCTGGCATAGGACCACTATGATAAGCTTCTGAATTCTATTGCTACTGATCTGAATTTGAGCTTAATTGAAGGGCAGTTGGAAACATGTAATATGTCAATTTCTGTTAGCTGTGAAGTTGTTCCTGAAAAGGCGCTAATTCTTAGCTTATTGACAAATATAGTTTTTTTGATATTTGTTGGAAATTCCTTGTATAAAGTGTTGCTTAAAGAAGGAGAAATATATCAAGAATATTATCTTGAGCAACTTGCTCTGTTCGTGCAAGTTATGGAAAGCAAAGTGAAACGATGATCCAATGGCTGTTTTAAAAATCAGGATGGGATATATTCGTTAATGCGTGCAAAAAGATTGTTGAGTGGATCTTGCAGCAAAAAAGACTTTATCGCTAAGTGCATTGAAGCCATAAAAATTGGATTTAACATTCCTGCATACAAAGATTTTGATGAGAGTGTTTTTTTTCAATGATTTCTTTTTACATCATCTTCATATCAAACGATGCCATTCTTCCACCACTTGTAATGTAATTGCAGCTGAAAATCTTATTCCGGGATTTTTCATTGTGAACTCCAGAGAAAAAAGTTTTCTAGATGTTTTAACATCGTGTGCAACAGAGATTTCTGATGAAATTTTAACTAATGTGAAAGATGTTGATGGTACTATGGCTTTGTATTTTAGTGGACTAAAATACTTTGGATCCAGTAACAGGGCTGGTTTCCATACTAGTCCAGAATGAGATGTTAGATCTGTTGGTTATAACCTGGGATCTGTTCAACCACTTCGGGATGATCTCTTTTATTTCACAGTTAATACATCTCAAAAGTCGGCGCTTAAAACGAATGATGATTCTGACGATAGTCTTTGAATCCCAAATTTGTTAATTTTAAAGTGTATTTAAATGTATTTTTTAATAAATGAATAAATCATGGATTTCTTGGAACATGATATCTTTAAAGGCCCAGTGTGCGATGCGGTCGTTTACACTATTCCAAATCATCCATACTTATCACTCACTTTTGATAATTGACGGGAGTTGGATATTCGAATACATGATATTACAGACGACATAATTACAGACAGTGGCTGTTTAACAAGTGAAGATTTATTTTTTACTAGGGGTTTGACGTATCAGTCTGATGCGTTACTTTGGGGTTTTTTGGCGGAAAAAAGTTTACATGATCATCAAAGACAAATAACTAAATCTATCTGAAAGAAGGAGTTTTTGCAACTATTGTCTATGTTGGAGTTCGAACAAAATACATCAGACTTTCACCAGGTTCTTGCCCGATTAACTGTTTTAGCCCATTTTACAATCGTCGAGTATGTCACTGATGGTGCTAATCGTTCGTCACTCAGCATGCATCTGAATCGCATTTTTGAACTATTAGATTGTTTTTTATGCAACTATTGCTTCTTAGGACTCGTGTAGTTTCATATGACCTATTGCATATTTTCGAATTGCTTCCAAATCCAAAAGATGCTTTGGGAGACACAGCGGCACCGACCACTTCTTTATTGAGACAGTATCTGAAGGATGAACTTTACATTGCTTTTACTTGCAATTATCGCTATATTACATACAATCTATGTGAATGCGATCAATGCAGAGGGGCACTTTTTTCGGTCTTTTATCATAAACAGTTAAAACAAAACAGACGACTTGGTGATGTGGCATTACGTACTGAAGATAGAGCTATTGAAGATTTACATTTAGGGCAAAAAGAACTAGAAAAAATCTGTGTTGAATTTAAACGTGATTTATATTGTGCAATGATCCTAGAAGCATTGGAATTGCGAAAAATGCCAATCAATAATCAGTCTGATTTTGGAAAGGGAAGATTTGAAAAAAGTTTTTTACAGTTATATTTTAACATCACTTTTTGTTGTTTTTAGCCTGTAGTGTTCATTTTAGAATATAAGAAGATTTACTTCACATTAACAGATTGTTTGTCAAGGAGCTCTCTGTGTTAAGTAGAGTTTCTAAGGGATTTGATCAGATTCAGGACGTGAAAGTCAAACTAAACGTGATTGTCAACCAATTTGAAGCTGGGGAAATTTTTCGTGTACCTGAAACATGTTACTCTCTATTGGAGGTAGCAATGTTTCTTGTTGCGACATATCCTAAATCTAAACATAGAGTGTGCATATTATTGGAGCATTTATGTTCCAAAAAGGTATCCTTTAAACAGTGGAATTCTTGTACTAGAATGGCTAAAGAGTTGAGATATGATATTCTCGAAGGTTTTGTAGCGCCGATAGATCTTTTTTATCTAGCTCATCCTGCAAGGTTCTTTAGGCATCTGGAGTGTAATCTTTACGCAACCCAATTTTGGCGTGGTATATATCCGAATGTTGTGCCTACGTCAATCAGAAGCAATAGTTCATTTGAGGTCAGGGTCAGAGAACACAGATTCAGGCAACGATTTCTGGCACTGAGGCGAAGAGCTATTAGAAATTCTGCTATCCGAGGTGTTCTGATCAGGGACAGAAATCGAATTCCTCGATTAACAGATGGGCCTTTTAGAACGGAAGTGCAAACAGACCATGACCGAAGACTTCTTGAAATAGCTGTTGCCGGAAACGGTGTGATACTTAAAGGGCTGATGCTGAGAAAACGTCGTTTTGCTGTTTGTGATCTTCACCTTGCAGGAAAAGATCGTTGTAGAATTCTTCTATCTATCAGTGCGTTGTTCCTCTGTGCCTGGTTTTGGGCTTTTTAGTAAAATTGATCTTTTTGCAACCCCTAGATACCTTGCAATTACCTTGATCTCTTTGTTTTTTGGAAGGTTTCAAACGGTTCCGTGATGGCAACAGTGATGAACAACTATAAACTTGGTAAGGAGATGCTTGTTGATTTGTTTCGGGTCTGCACGTCGCGTGGACATGTTTCAACTTTTATTATGCGACATAAGGGCCTTGTTGTACCGCTCACGTGGCCATCGAATGCGTTTATGATTATCAATAGCGCTTTTGACTTGGAAAATTACACAAGAGAGGATCTTGAACGGATCTCGCGTCTGCTTTGTTGTCGGGAACGACTAATTCTTTTTGCATTTGTCTGTTTTGGTAATGAGAGACTGTACACACGAGAGAAAGTTGTTCTTATGCTTGGTTGTGCTGGACAAGTATATGGCTATGATCCACGTACTCCTTTTGAAGTCTGGAGAGCTGGAGATACGCTTGATGGTTTTTTGAAAAGAGGAATGCGAAGAATGAATACTGCTTATCTAAGGGCTGGGGAGTGTTTCATAAAAAGTTGTGATAAAGCACTCTTGGGACTCCGGACGCGTGAAGACCTTGTCACATATAGGGATGCGCACCCAAACCAAACTTTTCATCTTGTTTGGCCTAGCAAGGATACTATTTGTTTTCATCATCGTGAAGATACATTTTTTGTGGCAACCGATGCTGTGAAGATGGCTCTGCCAAGCATGACTTTTTTTACAAGTTTTGGGCCATCTTATTTTAAGGCAGATGCTAGGATCTCATTGTATGTTGATTCCTCCTCAGCAGTGTATGCTTTCAATGATAATTCTGGTTTACTGAGGCTTTTGGCGCCATCATTTCAGCAGTTCCCAAGTATCAGTCTACGAGAATATTTCAAGTGTTATTTGTTTCATCAAAAGGTACTATGGAGAGGCGGGGTATTGTGCCCCGGGTCGAGGGAATTCGAACATAAAATTGAGACCGATGTTCGAGAAAATGTTCAACTTATGTTAGCTCGAGAAGCAGAGGTTGCCGATCGCTGTGGGTGCATCCGCCCTACACAAGTCTTCATGGTTCATTTTCCAGGGATGGAGGGTCTAGAGGAACATCTTTGAAAGTCGTGTGAGCTTTCAAAGATTTTTTAATTCTATGCTTTAACTGTGATATGTTAACAAAGTTTTTATTTTTTCGGCCGAGGGGGTTATATTTCTGAGTCCGGTTTTGTTTTCTTTGGTTTTTTGTGGTTTTTTTTTTGGTATTAAACAAAATAAATGTGTTTTTTGGAGGGGGGTCGTGTCATAAAATTCTTTTTCTATTTTATAAGGGTGTTATGGGGGGTACAAATGGTTTCACTGGTCTTCGCTATGTGATATATGTTCTTTTGCTTAGATAAATTGTTTTGATTAAATGTGTAAGGTTTTCTGTGTCAATTTTTTCAGATTCGTTCTGTTATTTTTTTTTGAATGGTGACAGTCATGTTGCCCCCGGTGGTGTGTTCGATGTCTCCTACTGTTGTGACGGCGCCTCTGCAGATGTTGTCTCCGGCGACACAGGGTTCTTCGTTGCCGCTGTTTCCATCTCAATTGTCTACTATGTTATCATCATCATCATCATCGTTCTTGTCGTCACCGGCGTCGCTGCATTTTGCGACAGAGGCAAAAGAGGTGGCGAGGGAAACGAAATTACCTGTTCCTCCGCTGTGGCCTGTTTGTTCTTTTGCTCCTGAACTCAGTTGGCTCGAATTCGTACGAGTTTTTCAGGGGCGGCCTTTTGATCTTCGTGCTGCGGACGACTACATCGATACCCGAAAGGGATACGTTTTATCTCTTTCTTGGCCTTCGGGCGCAGGGCTTGTTGTCGGCAGTCCGGATGCGCAGCAGGTGAAGCCGGCTTTTCTGCGGAGACTGGACGACCACTATGTCTGCTGCGCGGAAAGGGGAATGATCGCTGTCGGTGCTGTGGTTTTCGCTCCCGCGTTCTACGCTGCAGACATGCTGCTTCTCGTGGGATCTGCCGGGGAGTTTTATGCTTATCACGGGTCACTGGATGATGCACTCTACCGTGTGGCGGAGGATGCTCTTGGGCGGTGGTGTAAAGGGCTTCGGCGTTATGATCCGCTCTACGGGTTCCCGCTTGCCGGTCCAGGCGCTGATGGCTTCCTTGCCGGGTTGACTCACTGAGAGATGTCCTGGGATTCGCCAGAGCATACCGTAGCGCCGTGTTACCTCTCGGGTGGCCCCGTGGGGTCTTCTTTCGTTTCGCGCTTCCCGACGGCGCTCCTGAGTGTGATTGCTGCGCGCCTGCCGTGCTGCTGCCTGGTGGTGTGCGGGCAGTCTTCGTGGGACATTTCTGCGGAGCGCGCGTTCTCGGTTCGTTGGCCGCCTGTCGTGTGCTCGTGGATGCTCGTGGAGTCGTGTATGCGCTCTGTCTGGTGACGACAAGGTGCCTGTGTCTTGCCGGAGACTTCAAGGCTTTTCTCAGGCTCGGCGCGCGGCGTCTGCGGCGAACTTTCAGGCTTGTACCGCCTGAGCACGGCGCTTTGCAGCTGCCTGTCACTTGCGTGCACGCTCCTGTCGTGCAACTGCCGGCTGCTTACACCCTGGCTCCTTTGGAGCGCGGCTTCAGTTTGCCCGAGGGGTCGGGGCGGAGCGTCGTTGCTGCCGAAACTCCTTTTCTCGCAGCCGACTTCGGCGCAGGCGATAGCAAGAGGTAACTGATGACAGGATCGGCTTTGGGGGAGGGGCTGGCCACACACATGAATATTTTCGCCCTTTTTTGGACGCAGATCTGAGTGTGGGCGGGATTACGGGCAAGGAAAGGGAGTACGCATGCAGAAAGCTTGCTTCTCGGAACACAGAGCAATGCGCATGCGGGGAGTACGCCCTAAACTCACCCTTGTAAACTCGCAGCAGTAGGAAAAAACGTGGCGGGCATAGAAAAAAGCATTCGCTATAAGAGTGCTGGACACTTGTAGTTTCAGATAAGCGCCGCCTTGTGGTTGACATTAGTTATAACCCTAGATTAAGCACTAACCCTAGCCCTAACCCTAACCCTAGCCCTAACCCTAACCCTCACCCTAACCCTAGCCCTAACCCTAACTCTAGGTCTACTCCTAACTCTAACCCTAACCCTAACTCTAGGTCTAGTCCTAACCCTAACCCTAACACTAACCCTAACCCTAACCCTAACCCTAACCTTAACCCTAGGTCTAGCCCTAACCCTAGCCCTAACCCTAACCCTAAATCTAGGTCTAGCCCTAACCCTACTCCTAAGTCTAACCCTAACCCTAAGTCTAACCCTAACCCTAACCTTGGCCCCAACTCTGACCCTGACCCTAGCCCTGGCCCTGACCCCAACCCTGACCCTGACCCTGACCCTAGGTCTGGCCCTAATCCTGACCTGAATCCTAGCGACAGGAAATCAGAAGATGTAAAACAAATGTGAATGAAGACCAAAAAATTACGATCGCTACTATCACAGCCTGTTCACACAATTTCATGTGAGAGCATAAAGACAGATGTTTCACATGATA
>NW_007165760.1:0-936 GCF_000164805.1 Carlito syrichta
CAAGGAAGAGTTGCTAAATATGGTGGCAGGGCTCTGGCCCAGCAGGCAAAGCCTCTAGAACCTTGCCTCTCAAAGTGTGGTGTTCAGGCTAGCCATGTCAGCATTTCCCAGGAATTAATGGGAAATATAAATTCTCAGTCATATTCCATAGCTTTTGAATCAGAAACTCTAGGACTGGGCCCCAGCAGTCTGTAGTTGAACAATCTCCAGGTGATTGATATGCACATTCAAGTTTGAGAACCACTGCACCAAGGTACAGATTTTTCCAATCTTATCTGGGCATTTGCAATTCCTTAGGGAGTTTCAAAAATAATAATGTCTGTGCTTTACCTCCAGAGGTTCTGATTTAATTGATCTAGTATGACCTGGGCATTGAGGTATTTTATAACTTCCCAGGTGATTTTATTTTATTTTTATTTTTTATTTTTTTTCATTAATCAGTATTTTTTATTATGGTTTTGTGGGGTACAGTTAAGGGTTAGGTGTACAATGACGTTTCATTCAGGCACCCTGTAGATAAGAAGTGTTTTCCCATCCCCCGACAGATATTTGCTACTGTTAATCCCATCCCCCTCCCCCCCATAGTTTCCCAGTACCATCCGTCATTTTCTCATAGTATTGCATTGGATGTTCAAGGTCCATTATATGAGTGAGAACATGTGATATTCGGATTTTTGTTTTTGTGAGAGGTCACTCAGTATTATAGACTCTAGTTCCATCCAGGTTGCATCGAAATTCATGATTTTGTTCTTTTTTATGGCTGCGTAGTATTCCATCGTGTATATGTACCACATTTTTTTTAATCCAGTCCTCTTTTGATGGGCAGCATGGTTGTTTCCAGGTTCTTGCTATTGTGAACAATGCTGCGATAAACATACGTGTGCAGGTATCTTTTTTATAGAGCGATTTGTGTTCTTCATGGTATATTCCCAGTAA
>NW_007165761.1:0-550 GCF_000164805.1 Carlito syrichta
TAACAACCAAGACCTTGTTCATTGCTGGAGGCTGACCATTAAAGTAGGCTGGCTGTTCCCCAGGTAGCACCAACTCTGACCCCAGGCTCATTATTTCTATGCAACTCATTCAATTCAATTTCTGCAACTTCAGCTTCTCACATATTCCCCTAGATTGTAACCGAGAAACTTCTACAGTGATGGTACCATGAGGCTGATTATGCCTGGTTTTGAAAGAGAAAAAACATATTTGTTTTTGAGGAATTTAGCTATTGAAGATATTGAGAGGTTGAGTGTATAGCTGAGGGTTTTGAAAGTTAGAGGAGGCTGGGAAAGGATTGCTGTTATTACATTTATTGTTTTCCTAAAAACACAGAGCAAGTCTCAAGGTCTGATTTAATTATTTTAGTTCAAGGCTTTAATTATTAATGGACCCAAATTTTATGACTTAAACTCTTATCAGTATTTATATTCTAAGGAGAAAGGTTTTGATGGGGGTGGGTGGAAGATATAGAGGAAAGTGGTTCATGAGAATGGAGCTTCCAAATCAAAATGTTCTTACTTCATCATT
>NW_007165762.1:0-732 GCF_000164805.1 Carlito syrichta
TAGTTTTAGACGATAGCCATTTTGTTGAAAGAATGTGGCTGGGTTACTTGCAGGTAGCCACTGTGAACTTTGGACTGGGCCACATTCCAAACATTCTGGGATGGGCCACTTTAATACTTAAGCTTCTATAGAATTGTTTAACTTGGCATAAATCAATCAGCTTAGGATGAAAAAGGTTTATAGAATATGTCAGTCACAGATTAGGTTATCCTTTGTTATGTGATTTTAAGATTATCATATGAAAAGGGTTTAAAGGCAATCATTGATTAAGTTTTCATGGATTAAAGTTTCTGGTGGGTGGGGGACGCCCCTTCCACATCTGACTTTGTGTATAAAAGACCCGTTGTAATTCCCACAAACACATCGCTTCTGCACTAGACCAGAGTCCAGTCTCTTTCTTTCTCTCTTTCTCTCTTTCTTCTTCCTCCCAATCGCTGATGCCATCTCCACCTTTGGGGTACCCTGAACCCGGCTGGAGCTGGACTCTGGCACTATCTGAATGTCTATTGTGTATGGAAAACATTGACCAACACAATAAATGCCCCCTGATTGCTTGCAGTTCAGGAAAGAAAGTAGCCCACAAATTCGTATATAAGGTGTAAGTGCTATCTGGGATGAACAGACTCCTGAGGATTGGTAGGAGAGTTCAGTGAACCAAGAAGGAGCAGTTGAGATCTCTTCTAAGGCCTCACTGATTCTGATCATCCAGCCCTGCTGTATCTAGGCTGGGAG
>NW_007165763.1:0-1524 GCF_000164805.1 Carlito syrichta
ACTTGCATTCTAGGGCAAAAATATGCTGACTATAACTGCCTTGGTGTGCCTGCTCACCAGACACCAGATCTTGCAAGACTGTCATTAAAGTCTTGCTTCTGCTGCACTCCATGTCTTTGTGTCCATTCTTCGATTTTGGACAGGTGAGATTGTTTCTCACAGTGGCTCACCATGTAAACGCAGCACTTTGGAAGGCTGAGGCAGGAGGATCATGGAGTCTAGAAATGACAGACCAACTTGGGCAAAAAGCAAGATTTCATCTCTACACAAAATAAAAAATTAGCTGAGCACAGTGGCCTACCTCATGTCTTAGCTACTTGGAAGCCTGAGGCAAGAGAATAGCTTGAAATCAGGGGTATGACCCTGCAGTGAGCTGTGATTGTGCCACTGCACTCCAGCCTGGGTGACAGAGGGATACCCTGCCTCTACAAAATAATCATAATAAATAAATGAATTTTTAAAGAAATCTAACTCTGTATACTTGATGCAGTTAATGGAGTTAGTAATCACGCTCTCCTTAAAACATCTATGCTCTGATGATTATGGTGAGTCTGTCTTCCCTCCTGAAACTGGAGAAACAGCAGTTAAGGCAAAGGTCACTATATTATTATGGGTTGCAAATAGCAGTTGTCGGGATTAAATGCATCTTGTATTATTTTCTTTTTTTTTTTTTTTTTGAGTTGGAGTCTCACTCTGTCGCCCAGACTGGAGTGCAGTGGCCGCTCCCGGCCACCGCAGCCTCGACCTGCTGGGCTCCTGCGATCCTTCCTCCTCAGCCTTCCAAGTAGCCGGAATTACAGGCATGCGCTACCACACCCAGCTGATTTTTTGATTTATTGTAGAGATGAGGTCTCGCTGCCCAGGCGGGTCTCGAACCCGCGGGCTCAAGCAATCCACTCACCTCAGCCTCCCAAAGGCGCGGGATTACAGGCTGAGCCACCGAGCCCGGCTGTATTATTTTCTATAATTAAAATATTTTATATCTCTTAAAATGTTATTTTACTGTAGTAAAAATATTTAAGATGAGAACTATTTTTCTAACAAATTTCTATGTATGTGCATAGCATTGTTAACCACAGTTTTAATGTTGTACAGCAGATCTCTGTAAGGTATTCCTCTTTGTATCCTTAGACATTCTGCCTGTTAATTAACAACTCTCCCAAATTTGTATGGTCCTCCCAGGGAGCCATCCACTCATCTCTGGAAGTTTCAGGAGAATGCTTGACATTTCCTCACAGAAACCCCCTAGGGCATTAAATGAGGTGATGGGGTGCTGGTAAGCCACCATTTGCCCCCCACAAAGAAAAGTTCTGATGTGCAGCATTGGCCAGTTTCTGTGGTATAATATTCGCACTCTGGTCAGTTTCAAGCTACCAGCAGCAAAATTTCTGAATTTTTGACAGTTGCCCTAACAAGCTGCCACAGGCCAGCCCCGCTGTGCTTTTGCCTGGGGAACTATCCAGGACATTCCATACGAGCAAACAGGCAGTCCTCCAGTCCTCTAGGCTGAGAGGTGACAGTCCT
>NW_007165764.1:0-1473 GCF_000164805.1 Carlito syrichta
TAACCTTTACCCTGTCACTCTGATGAGAACTAGAAAGCAAAATCATCTTTTTTTTCTCCCCACCCCATGCAAATTAATCTAAGAGAAGACATCAAAATCAAGTAGAATAGAACTTTGGGAGCAGAAGTTAGACAAAATCCTACTCAATGCAGTTGATTATTTTTAACAGAAATTCTCTAGGTAAAAGTACTTTACTATATTTATAAGCTTTTATATCTTTGGACAGTCATGAGATTACATCCTATTGAGGGAAATAAACCAGTCTATCCATCTATTTCTCTGTCAGTGCCTCATAAAATAGATGGTTTGTGTTTCAGAAATAAGAAAAAAATACCATGAAGTATTTTTATTTCCAAAGTGTTCCAGAATATTACAAGTTATATTCTTTGAAAGTGCTTCCCATATTATTAAAGGATCCCAGTTACCAAGCATAAGCCAGAAAGGTGATACAAATTAGTGAGTCAGACAGAAGGAAGTCCAACTCTGGCTCTGTACCTAAGTAGCTCTACAACTTTGAGAAGTTGTTAATAAGGGAAAAGAAACAGGATACAAGTTTAAGAAATATCAGAGAAAATGAACAGGAATCATGACTGAATGGCTATAGAGATAAAAGAGTCCAAAGTAATTTTTTGATTACATGTTTGAAGCATTTGAAAATATTGGCACCATAAATAGAAATAGACAAAGGAGGACTTAAGGAAAGTGGGCAATTTCAATTTGAGATGCACAGTATTTGGGATAGAGCTAAAGTTCAATGATGGGCTGCCAGTTTGTATTAATCAGGGTTCTCCAGAGGGAAAGGAACATCTATCTATCTATCTATCTATCTATCATCTATCTATATATATGAACTACTTGGGAGAATTGGTTCACAGGATTACAAGATGAGGACCCATGATAGGCTGTCAGGAAGCTAGGCAATGAGAAAAGCCAATAGTGTGGTTCAAACAGAGCCCAAAAGTGTCAAAACTAGGGAAGCCAACAGTTCAGCTCTCTGTCTGATGCCGAAGACCCAAGAGCTTCTAGGAGGTCGCTGGTACAAGTCCCAGTGTCTAAAGACTAAAGAATTTGGAGTCTGATGTCCAATGACAGTAGGAAAGGAAGAATAGCATACCGATGGAGAAAGAGAGTGGGAGAATACTCAGTAAGCTGCTTATATCTTTTCTTCCACCTGCTTTGCTGTAGCTACGCTAGAAAACAATTGGTTGGTGCCAACCCACGTTGAGGAAAGGTCTTCCCCTTCCTATCTGCTGACTCACATGTCAATCTCCTCTGGAAACACCTTCACAGACACACCCAGAAACTATGCTTCACCACTTTGCCAGTTATTTAGGCATTCCTGCATCTAGTCAAGTTACCACTTAAAATGGTTACATTGCAAGTCCATTCCTTGTCAATTTGGCACCCACATGCTTCTTCTTAAATCCTACTTATCCTCATTCTCCAAATAAAGACCATGGCAAGGTCATAACT
>NW_007165765.1:0-372 GCF_000164805.1 Carlito syrichta
GGAAGACCAGGGTTTGGACCAAATGGAAAGCATGTGTTCACAGCAGTTTGAGATGCCCAATCTGGGAGGATGGCCCAAGTTGTGTGATTTAAGAGCACCCTGAGCAACCTAGTGAGGAAAGAAAAGAAAGAGAGTGAAAGAAGGAAAGAAAGAAAGGAAGGAAGGAAAGAATACAGGAATAAAGAAAGAAAGAAAGAAAGAAAGAAAGAAAGAAAGAAAGAAAAAAGTAATCCATTCTCCTGCAAGCATTCTTCCCTCAGTCCATCCACCCCCGCCCCCCCACATGTGAGGGTCACTCACGCTCAGCAACTTCCAGCCCCAACCTCCCAAATGGCTGCCCCCATTTGGTGCATGAGTTCCTGAGTCTCCCTG
>NW_007165766.1:0-831 GCF_000164805.1 Carlito syrichta
CACCATAGCAAGCATCCACCTCAATCCCAAGCAAAACACAGAAAAACTTGGGTGAGGGCAGTCCTCTGTGGGAGGATCACCTCCATCCCAGATTTCAACACCAGGCAGGAACACCAGAATGTCGATCAAATGGAAAGCTATGATCACAGCTGTTTGGTAGGTACAGGACGAGAGGATGGCCTGAGTTGGGCAGTTTGAGAGCACCCTGGGCAACTGAGTGAGGAGAGGAAAGAAAGAAAGAAAGAAAGAAAGAAAGAAAGAAAGAAAGAAAGAAAGAAAGAAAGAAAGATAGAAAGAAAGAAAGAAAGAAAGAAAGAAAGAAAGAAAGAAAGAAAGAAAGAAAAAGAAAGAGAGAGAGAAAGAACGAAAGAAAGAAAGGCAGGAAAGAAGAAAGAAAGGAAAGAAAGAAAGAAAGAAAGAAAGAAAGTAAGAAAGAAAGAAAGAAAGAAAGAAAGTAAGAAAGAAAGAAAGAAAGAAAGAAGGAAAGAAAGAAAGAAAGAAAGCCATTCTCCTGCAAACCTTCTGCCCTCAGACCTTCGACCCTGCCCTCCCCACATGTGAGGTTCCTCCAAGCTCAGCAACTTCCCACCCCAATCCCCCCCAATGGTTGACTCTTTGGTGTGGGACTTCTCAAGGATCACTGCCCAGGTTCAACTCTCCTGTATGAGGGGAGAAATGTGCCCCAGGCAGACCGACCCACCCATTAGGCAACGAGGACTTTCTGCCAAGGCAGGCCAGGGACACTTCCCTCACCTGGGGACATTTCTTTGCTCCCAATTCCATTTTTTTCTGGCTCTAAAGCCAGTCGCCCCGTGAACTAGCCATGTGCAG
>NW_007165767.1:0-829 GCF_000164805.1 Carlito syrichta
GACTGGTCCTGAAACTGACCCAAATGTTATTAAGCAATGGGAAGGGCGTGTTTGAAGGAAGTGAATAAGAAAAAATCACACCAAACTCTTACTGAATTCAGTTCAATAAATTGGCTGCCCCTGTCCTATGGGGTCTGTTCCTTGAAGGGAGGGCCGTGTCCAGGTGAAGTTAGAGGCAAAGCTGAGAGTGCTGGGGATACTGCAGTGGCAAGTACAGAACCAAGACCAGTGGCCAGGTTCATGGCTACAGCACCAGGCGGGACACAGATGGAGGGAAAGGGGAGGGAGGGAGAAGTCTACCACCGAAATAGCTCTCAGGCCACAGTCTGTTTAGAGCAAGTGCACAAGGCATAGCTGGGGTGGAAAACAGCAGGGGCATAGGACAGCCAGGTGAATTGAGCCCTGGGCTCAGGCCAAGGTTGTGCACCCGGGTTTCTTCTGAAGCTCCAGACCCAACCCCTCAGAGGTGCCTGGAGTCAAGTTCAAGGTGCAGCCTTCCTTTCAACTTCAGCAAATGATAGCAAGGTCTAGAGTCCAAAATTGACACGAGCAGCTAGTAATTCTTGCATGATTCCCATTTAATCCTCCTGCCGACCCAGGTGAGCTAGGTAGTACTTCAGCCTCAGTTTATTGATGAAGACACTATGGTCCAGAGAGTATGGCAGAGAGGTTACTTTTCACCAAAAGTTGTCTCCCTCATTATTTTATTTTGAGACCAGGTTTTGTGGCAGGATGCAGCAAATGCTCAAATATATTTCTTGTATGATTGAGTGAATAAACACAAAAACACATGTAGCTGGTTCGGGATCAGCAGTTGGCCTCACCTGGG
>NW_007165768.1:0-1213 GCF_000164805.1 Carlito syrichta
AGGATTTTGGCAAAATTCTCTAGCCATTCACCTAGCATACCCCGGACTATTCTGTTCTTTGAAAAATGATCTGTGACAAGTGCAACTTCTATGTGACCAATTGTTTTTCTTCTAAGTATAGAACTTCCCAGCCTGCTGGCCTTTCCAACTCCTGGGGGAATTTCTGATGTTACTGTCAGTGAAGTCAACATATCAGCCTGTTTGGAGATATACAAATGAAAGTTTTACTTGCATCCATAGCTTCACGTGTTTGTGAGTTGAGAAAGCTGCTGAGGAAGTGGATTTATAAATGTAAATACTAAAGCTCCCTGGGAATGTAGCTGAATCATCTCTTAACCCCTTAACTTTGGGTGGCCTAAAAATATTTCTGTGTAAAAAATGAAAAGTGCCTCCCAGCAGTTTAACAACATTGTTCTCACTCAGTGGTAAAGCTGGAAATCTCTTAGCAAACCATCCTACGTTGGCATCAATATCACAATGTTCAAGAGTTCTTGAAAGCTTTGGTGGGTCAATGTTGAGCAAACCACTTTTTATGAAAAAATTGATTTTTTTCAAAGGAAACATAATACTGATTATAATACTGGTGAATGCATTAAAAAAAAAGAAATAAGCAAAACAAAGGAACTTCTCCATGGATGTAAAGTCTGACAAAATCTAAACTATGGCAGTGAAGTAGGAGAGGGACTGTGGAATGCATGAGAACACTGAGCAATGTGTGCTGTTGGTCTATGTCATTGCTTGGGAAACTTCTTGGTTCAGTCCTAGCTACCTATCAGTTGTAAACAACAATTTACACCTTGTTGCCGTGGACAATCTGTTCTGAGACTAAAGCAATTCATTGAGGACAAAAATGTTAGAAGACAATGATTTATTTTTGAAGTGGGAGGAGAAATCCATTTTTAGTGACTTGAACGATGACAACAAATGACTGACAACTACTTAGATTTTACTATTTTCTATTTCCTTGTTAAGCAATTTATATGGATCAGTTGATTTTAATTTTGAAGAAGCAAGTTTCTTTTCTTGGTTGGTCATAAAAACACCTCACTCCCATGTATCCCTGGCTATGAACAAAGGGTGAGGCACCAGTGCAACTGTAGTGGGTGACATGATGATTGGGATGTTTGGTTGTACAGCACACTTAGATCCTGTGTTGAATGTGCCATTTCCATCTCACACCAATTGCTTCTGGTCTTCTTTTTCACATGGTCCA
>NW_007165769.1:0-1080 GCF_000164805.1 Carlito syrichta
TTTATTCTAATTTTTATTTTAATAAAGCAACTTTATAAATATATTCTTAATAATATTTTAATGCAAAAAATGTTTGAAAGAGTTTTCAGGTTCAGATCAGAGTATACTCATTGGAGAAGGTCACATGATTTTTTTTCATGTTTAATTTAGATGGAACTTTCTTTGGATATCACTTTGGATAAGTGAAATGAGTGCCATTTCACTTATCTAAGAATTACAAAAGAATAAATATGGCTTTGATTTCAAGAAGTGAACAATTTACATAGAGAAACAATATGAGTGCAGATAGAAAAAAGTCAGAAATAAAATACATGTTATTATGTATGTATATAGTGACTTCAGTAAAGGGTAATGTTAGCTATGCAGACTAGTACCTTAAGAACCAAATTTTGACATCAAAATTTACTAGAAATAACCCTAATTGCTTTTGAGAAAAAGAATTGATTAGAAATGATCCAAAGGAAACAAGTACTAAAACACTGTTGATATTGTATTGATTGTAAAATATTATGAATTAAATATACAAAACATTCCTACTCAGAGCTCAAGATTCCTTTTGGGTGTACAAAATCAAGTAGAGGTGTAAAAATAGAGTTTTACTTATCATCAATATCTTTATTTTTTAAAATACTTTTTTCTACACCCTTTAGTCACTGTCTCTTTCTGAAGTACAACATGCATATACTTTATAAAATATATATAAAATATATATTTTTATACATGGAAATGTTCAAAGAAAGTATTTTCCATGTTTATTTATTTTTTAAAAGGTATTAGATTACAATTATATTCCTTTGTTGTTTGCTAGAACATAAATTTAACTTTGTATTATAGACCCATTCTATGCAATGTATGGTGAATTAATTTAATCTGTTCATTGCTGAACAATAATAAAAACCCAGATTAGTTAAGTTTCATAAGGCTTAACCAAAACACATGTTCAGCAAATATATTGATAATGGAATCATGGAATACGATTTGTAAATTACTGTATAATATACATGGGCTAGGTTAGACACATATGGAAAGCAAAAGCATCCATGATGTAGAGAAGACATGAATGGGTAGTGACAATTACTA
>NW_007165770.1:0-849 GCF_000164805.1 Carlito syrichta
AAGCCACATTCATAGGGGCTAGATTTTTCTGTGTATATATTTAGTTGTGGGAGTCAGAATGCAATTGAGATCAGGAGTAATGCGAGTGTTATATTTGTAACTAGAGCTAAAATTAAATTAATTGTTCCTTCCTGGGTTATACCAGGGTTAATTGATTGGAAGTCAATTGTACTAATTAATACGAAAGGGACAGGACCCTCATCAATAAATAGAGACGTACAAGAATAGTCAGACTACGTCTACAAAATGTCAGTATCAGGCGGCGGCTTCAAATCCGAAATGATGGTTTGATGTAAAGTGGAATTTTAATTGTCGGAGGAAACAAATGGTTAAAAAGGTCGAACCGATGATAACATGGAGTCCGTGAAAGTCTGTGGCCATAAAGAAAGTTGACCCATAGATGCTATCAGAGATGGTAAATGATGTTTCAAAGTATTCTGATATTTGAAGCAGGGTAAAATAAATACCTAATATAATAGTAATTAATAGGGCTTGAAGTATTTGTTTATGATTGCCTTCCAGTAGACTATGGTGGGCTCATGAAATTGAAACGCCTGAGGCTAGTAAGACAGATGTATTTAGTAAGGGCACTTCCAGGGGATTTAGGGGGTAGATACCTGTTGGGGGTCAGCAGCCTCCTAGTTCGGGGGTTGGTGCTAGACTGGAGTGGTAAAAGGCTCAGAAGAAGCCTGCGAAGAAGAATACTTCTGAGATGATAAAGAGGATTATACCATATCGAAGACCTTTTTGTACAATTGATGTATGATGGTCTTGAAAGGTTCCTTCCCAAATAATATCGCGTCATCATTGATATATAGTTAGTGTATTTGTAATAAGGCCTAAGGTTAA
>NW_007165771.1:0-675 GCF_000164805.1 Carlito syrichta
CATAAAGAGGATTATACCATATCGAAGACCTTTTTGTACAATTGATGTATGATGGCCTTGAAAGGTTCCTTCTCGAATAATATCGCGTCATCATTGATATATAGTTAGTGTATTTGTAATAAGGCCTAAGGTTAAGAGTATAAGGGAGTTAAAGTGAAATCATATAAGACCTGATGTTATAAGAAGAGCTGAGAGGGCTCCAGTTAGTGGCCAAGGGCTAGGGTTTACTATGTGATGGGCATGTGTTTGGTGGGTCATTATGTGTTATCATGTAAGTAAAGGCTTACTAAGAGTGTAAATACGTAGGCTTGAATAAGAGCTACAGCTAGTTCTAGGATTGTTAGTAATATAAGAATAATGAATGTTGTTGATGCTGCAATAGTATTAATTGATGATAGGACTAGGGTAGCTCCTCCAATTAAGTGTATGAGTAAGTGGCCTGCTGTAATGTTGGTGGTGAGTCGTACGGCTAGAGCTATTGTTTGAATAAAAAGGCTAATTGTTTCGATAATAACTAGTATAGGAATCAGGGGAATAGGGGTTCTTTGTGGGAGGAAGTGGGCTAAGGATGCCTTGGTTTTGTGGCGGAAGCCGGTAATTACTGCTCCTGCTCATAAAGGAATTGCTATGCCTAAATTTATTGATAATTGAGTAGTTGGTGTAAAGGAGTGGGGC
>NW_007165772.1:0-718 GCF_000164805.1 Carlito syrichta
GCATTTTGCTTCCGCATTTATCCCAAGAAAAACAGCTTTAATCTCCAAATTAAAATGCCATGGGATTTATGCTGTATTGACATCTTGCCCTGAACATCCAACAGCATAGTAATTTGTCATGGGCAACATGACCAGAGAGATTTTCATCATGATTTTAAATACACTGACAAACTACTGTTGTTTTAAATTTAAACATGTTTTACCTGCAGAAATTATCTCACAAATAACCTACCATAGCTTGAAATGCATACCCTTTTGGACACTTCCTTTTCTCATGTATCACTTAAAATGCTTGTGGCATTTTTCAAAATGTTAATTCCTCAAAAGTATGTCCGAGTATTTCTGTACCTGCAGTGTGATAAAGGTTTAGATGAAACCCCATAATTATAGTGGCATACTGTCACTTAGGTTTCAAGCAGCAAAATAAACAGTACAGCTTAGAAAAAAAAAGAATAAGAGATATAGTGTTTCTGGGATATGAGAAAATCACTGGCACCAAAACAGCAGGTATTCTGAGACTATATAGTCTGAGATTACACAGAAGGCTTTGAATGCCAGGTTAGCTCATATCAGAATATCATGTATTACCTATCTTGTGAAATTGAAGTTAACATCTATGTCATATCTTCAAGAATCTCAATTTGTCAACTATTCTGTTGCCCATTTGATATAGCTCTAGTGATTCTGACAGATGTAAGATGTTTCAAACTTTCTTCAA
>NW_007165773.1:0-5800 GCF_000164805.1 Carlito syrichta
AATCCATCTTCGAAGTCCAGAGGGCACATTCAAAAAACTATGTGCACAACCCAAACCTCATTCCACCTAAAGCCTGGTTCTTCCAAAGTCTTCCTTTTCTCCATCAATGTCCACTCCATCTTTCTAGTTGCTCAGGTCAGAAATCTTTGTTATCCTTGACCTCTCATGACTTTTACCTGCACTTACACCCCACAAGCAGGCCCTGCAGTCCATCTGCAACATTAAAATAGAATCCACAGCTCCCGGAACCCAGATCCAATTTCATTCTCCTACATGGGTGTTGCTGTCCTCATTTCTTGATTGTTATTCCTGTTGCCTCCCCTGCTCCCAGTTTTCTTATGATCAGTTCTTCTCACAGCAGGATGTTTGACTCCTCACAGAAGAATCCTCTTAACACTTAAGTCACATTATCCTTTTTTCTGCTCAAAGCCTGCATGTGGCTTTCATCTCATTTTCACAAAAATCCAAAGTCCTTACCACAGCCTGCAGGCTCTACATTAGTGGTCTTCAAAGTGCTGATCTGGTAGGAAATAAGGAACTTCTGCCTGAAGGTCAATTAATTCACTTCTTTCATCGAGATTGTCTTGCAATGAAAAAGCAACAGCTGAAATAATCAGGACTCAATGAGGTAGGTGATTATCTTTGTGGCCCAAACTGCTTGGCTCCTTGCAGATCATCCTTTGAGTAGCACTGCCCTATACAGCCTGGTCCCTTCCTGTGCTTTTCATCTCATCCTACTGATCCAACTCACTTTGGTCACAGTGGCTTCCTGATCATTCCTCCGACATGCCAATATGCTCCTGCCCCAGGGCCTTTGCACTGGTTGTTTTCTTTCCCTGGATCAATCCTTTTCCAGAGACCTACATGACCAGCTCCCTGTCTTCCTTAAGGTATCTGCTCAAATGCCACCTCCTCATGGAATATATCACTGGCCATCTTATATAAATGAGAAGTACCCACCCCTTGTCTAACCATTCCCTTCTCTTTTACTCTTCTTTATTTTCCTGTAGAGGACTTATCTCCATCTAAAATAATGCTTGTGTCTTCCTTGATTGTTTCTTCCTTCTCATTAGAATATCAGCTCCGTAAGACCAGTGTTCTTTCATTAACCTCTGTGTTCCCAGCAACCTCTATGAGACTGCTCAATAACTTATTGTTCAAAATAAGGTGAATTAACTCACCTGTTAGTGAAATAACTCACCTCTTAGGTGAATTAACTCACCTGTTAATAACTGGACTCTGGGAATTGAGTAAAGGCACTTTGGCTTAACTGTGGATAAAATGTGGAAATCTCAACCTCTTTGAATTATGTAGATTGAGCCCTGCTGCTGATGTCTACTGCTGTGTCATAAAAACTCCAAAGTTAGTGGTATAAAATATCTATCATTGAATTATGCTCAAAGATGCCATGGACCAGGGATTCCGATGGAAAGAGTGGAGAATGACTTGTTTCTGCTCCACCACATCTGGGGCCTCAGATGGAAAGACTCAAAGTGCTGAAGTTTTTATTTTTTGTAGGAGGGGCAAAACTCTAAATTCATCTTCTTGTAGTCCCGAATGTACTGGAGAATAAAATTAACATGGGGCAGATTAACAAAAAGAAAGCATATAATTTTGTTTAATGCAAGTTTTACCAGGGATGGATGCCCTCATAAAGAAATGAAGACCCCAAAAGAAACAAAGACAATCACTTATATATGGAAAATAAGAGTAAGTTGTAATATGTGATAAAACAAAGAGGCTTGGGTTGGGGTAGAAAACTAGGTACAGAAGAAATGAGGAAGATATGGGTTAGCGAAACAAGGTTTGCTTGTACAGTATCCCTTCAGCTTCAATTTCTCATCCTTGTGATAAGAATATTATTTTATAGGGAGGGTGTCTTTTACACAGGAAGTTCATCTCCTGCTTTTGAGAACCACAATGAAGGTGAGAGTGGTCCTCTTGCGTTTGCTATTTTTAAGTACCTTTATTATTTTAGATTGAAAAATAAAGTCTATTTAGAAAGTAAATTGGAGAGAGAGAGAAGATTCACTTCCACTAGGTAGGGGAGGGAGCCAAAGCTTAAGAAAACATGGCAACCATAGCTTAATGAACACATAGCCTTGCCAGTGCTTTAAAGAAAGCACAGGACTTCATGTGCCTTTCATTCAAATTAGTCAACAGGTCTCAGTACATTGTATTTTAAGGTGGCATGTACTTAACTCCTCAACCTGAATAGCAGGGGGCTGAACTATTCTGGTGGCACACTCGCTCACTAATCTGTGCCTGGGCTGGGATGGCTCCAAGGCTGGGCTGAGATAGTAAGGTCAACTAGAGCAGCTACAGGTACCTTACAAGGTCATCAGCAGGGAGTGGGCTCAGCCCTGAAGACACTTTGAGTATAGCAGAGAAAATTTATCTTATTCCACTGCAGTCTGAGAAGGTGCATGGTCATGTTTCAATCTTAGGGAATTTGCTTATGCTTGATTTATGGTCGAGTGTGTGGTCAATCCTAGAGTATTATCCATGTGGTGATGAGCAGAATGTATATTCCATGCTTTTTGGGAGCAGTGTTCTGTATAGGTACCAATTTAGTCCATTTGGTCAAGCATTACATCGAGGTTCTGAATCTCCTTGTTGATTCTTTGTCTTGATGATCTAAGGTTGTGAGTGGGGTATCTAAGTCCCCAGCTAGGATAGTATTAGAGTCAATGTCTTTTTTGAGTTTACCTAGAAGCTTCTTTAAAAAGTTGGTGCTCCTATGTTGGGTGCATATATGTTTAGGATGGATATTTCTTGTTGATGGATTGAACCTTTTATCATTATGTAGTAAACTTCTGTATCTTTTTTTTAATTTTTGGTAGCTTAAAGGGTATTTTGTTTGATATTAAGATGATGCCTGATTTTATTGTGTTCCATTCACCTGAAGTTTTGTTTCCTATTCTCTTACTTTGAGTCTGTGAGAGTCCTTTCTGATGAGTCTCTTGGAAACAATATATTGTTGTCTCATGATATTTTTATCCATTTTGTCATTCTATCCCTTTTCAGTGGTGCATTAATTCATTCACATTCAATTTAATTATTGAGATGTGAGAGTTTATGCCTGTCATGCAAATTCTTATAGTGTTTATTGCTGTTGCTGCTGTTTGTTTGTTTGTTTTTTCATTGTCTTTCTTTTGGCTTCTGGGTTGATTCATGTGTGTTTTCAATCTTTTTCCTGCACTCTTAGGAAGGGTAGGAAGGGCCTTGTTCTTTTTTTGCCTTTCTTCTGTGTTTAATACTTTCTTAAGTGCTTCTTGTAGAGTTGGTCTAGAGGTAGGGTAAACTCTTAGGGATTGAATTTCTGGAACAGATTTTAATTTACCATCACTGAAGAAGCTTAGCTTAGCTTGGTAGGTAATTCTTGGTTGAAATTGTTTATCTTTGAGAACTTTGAAGATTGGGCTCCAAGCTCTCCTAGCCTGAAGTGTTTCTGTAGATAAGTCTGCTGCTATTCTATTTGGTCTTCCCTGGTTGGTAGTTTGACCTTTCTCTCTTGCTGCCTTTAGGATTTTTTCTTTGATACCTACTTTGTGTAGGCAAATTACTGTGTCTAGGAGTTGGTCTTGTCATGTGTTGTCTTGCAGTGGTTCTCTGGATCTCTTGTGTTTTAATGGCCACATCACTGATGAGATGAGGGAAGTTTTCTTGGATAATATTGTGGAATGTTTGTTCAGGGTGGTCTCTGTCTCTCTATCTGTCTCAGGAATTCCAAGGAACCTTAGGTTCAGCCTCTTGAAATAACCACTCATCCTTTGGAGTTTTTGTTCTGACTTTTTAAGCTTCTTTTCTATGTTTTTAACAGTTTGGGTTAGTTCCATATTTTAGTCCTGAAGATCTGAGATTCTTTCTTCTACTTGGTTAATTCTGCTTTCCATGCTTATTAGTTTGTCATTTATTTCAATCACAGTATTCTCTACTGCTGCTATCTCCGTTATCAACTTCTTCATCCTTTCCTCTTTTCTCTCCTCATTTCTACTTATTCTCTCTATTAGTATCTTGATATCTGAGTTTGTGGTTTGAGTCCAGTCATTCTGGGGGCTGTTCATTGTTTAAGATACAAAGTCTGTATTCTCAGTGATTGACCTCCCAGGGGGCTATTTGAGACCCATATTCTTTTGGGTTTTCTTCATTTTTATAGATTTTTTACCTTTTTACCTCTTTTTAAATTCTGTTTTTCAGTGGTAGGGAGTTAGCTTTTACTTCTGTTGGCTTAATCTCCTATTCTTCCTTATGTAGATCCTCTGACTTTGTTCAATTCTGAAGTTGGACTGGAGGTTGGGGATCTGTACTTTTTGCAGTTTTGAGATTTAATTGAGGGGGAGCTGTGATACACAAACTAACTGAAGACCCCAGTATCCACTAACAGGTGTGTGGGCCTCCTGGAACCCACTTCCCACTGCCTTACAATCTGTCCATGCAATGGGGATATATGTTTGCCCCCTGAAAGCAAGGTGAGGAAAGAAAAAGGAAAATAATGGAAAAAGGAAGGAGGAAGGTATAGAAAGGAAGAAGAGAGAAAACAGACAGGAGTACCGACTAGCAAATAAGCAGAGAAATGAAGACAGAAAAAATTTTAAAAACACAGAGACAATCATGCAAATGCACAAACTGACAAAAATAAAACCCTATTGATGTACTGTTCCTCAAAAATACCCATACACAAACAGGAAATATAAAAATATCAGCATTAAAATAACTGAAACAAAGCAAGCACAAAAACATAATCAAAAACAGAAAGAAAGAAAGAAAAAAGAGAAAAAAACTAACATAAAAAACAAGCAAAACAAAACACAAAAAAGCAAAACTTACTCTGTGGGCATTCCTGTAATTCCAATTTCCTTCAGCTGGTGCCACTGCATTAAGGAGCAGCTCTGGTCTCCAGGCACTCCCTCTGCTCTCAGTGCAGGCTGATAGGGTTCCTCTCAGCATGGGTCAGATGCCTCATGAACTACTGTGGGAGGAGAGTGGATTAGATCTGGACTCACCCAGCTTGCTGCCACTGCTGTCAAGTCTCCTGCTCAGATCTGACATGTCTGTGCCTGTTCCAGTGTGGGGGGGGGTGTCTGTCCCGCTGAGTTTGATGAGGAGATAACCTCTAGGTTCCAGGTTGGAGGCTAGGTGGGGCAATGCAGGTCAGAAAAAATGGCGTTGGTCAGCATCTCCTCACCAGTGGCAAGGCTCCTTTCCAGCTTTCTACGACCTGCTTTTTCCACAGATCCTGGGGCTCATGTCACTCTATTGTCACAGTTGATGGTGTGGGCTTGGTACAAGGTGGTGAGTAGCAGCTATTTTCTGCTGCCTCTTCTCAGGAGAGCCCTGAGAACAGCAGACAATCCTGCATGACAGGGGCTCCTATATCAGGACAGTGGGGTATTGTCACTTCTGGAGGAGAACCCAGATACACGAACCTGAGTCTCCCCTCAGACAGACCTTCACTCACCCACTGGCACACACCCACTCATGCAGAGAGTCTTTATGGACACTCACTGTTGTGGAGACTCTCACAGTCCAACCTGTTCCCTCGCCATCTTGCCAGAAATCCAAAATAGACATTAATGCCTCCACTAGGTAGGGTCTCACAAGTATTTCATGAAGTTACCATTTGGAGAGGTATTTGAGATCACCTAGAGGTTCTGAGATGTAAGATTCAGTTGATTTATCAGCAGGAATGCCAGAGGCTGGAGAGGGAGCTGGCTTGAGTCTGGACAGATGTATCCAGGAGGGGAGTCCCAGGAGTTTGGCTGCAGGGGAACGGCTAGAATGACTTGAAAGGATCCCT
>NW_007165774.1:0-3804 GCF_000164805.1 Carlito syrichta
TGCAGTCTGAGAAGGTGCATGATCATATTTCAATTCTTAGGGAATTTGCTTATGCTTGATTTATGGTCGAGTGTGTGGTCAATCCTAGAGTATTATCCATGTGGTGATGAGCAGAATGTATATTTCCATGCTTTTTGGGTGCAGTGTTCTGTATAGGTACCAATTTAGTCCATTTGGTCAAGCGTTACATCGAGGTTCTGAATCTCCTTGTTGATTCTTTGTCTTGATGATCTAAGGTTGTGAGTGGGGTATCTAAGTCCCCAGCTAGGATAGTATTAGAGTCAATGTCTTTTTTGAGTTTACCTAGAAGCTTCTTTAAAAAGTTGGTGCTCCTATGTTGGGTGCATATATGTTTAGGATGGATATTTCTTGTTGATGGATTGAACCTTTTATCATTATGTAGTAAACTTCTGTATCTTTTTTTTAATTTTTGGTAGCTTAAAGGGTATTTTGTTTGATATTAAGATGATGCCTGATTTTATTGTGTTCCATTCACCTGAAGTTTTGTTTCCTATTCTCTTACTTTGAGTCTGTGAGAGTCCTTTCTGATGAGTCTCTTGGAAACAATATATTGTTGTCTCATGATATTTTATCCATTTTGTCATTCTATCCCTTTTCAGTGGTGCATTAATTCATTCACATTCAATTTAATTATTGAGATGTGAGAGTTTATGCCTGTCATGCAATTCTTATAGTGTTTATTGCTGTTGCTGCTGTTTGTTTGTTTGTTTTTTCATTGTCTTTCTTTTGGCTTCTGGGTTGATTCATGTGTGTTTTCAATCTTTTTCCTGCACTCTTAGGAAGGGTAGGAAGGGCCTTGCTCTTTTTTTGCCTTTCTTCTGTGTTTAATACTTTCTTAAGTGCTTCTTGTAGAGTTGGTCTAGAGGTAGGGTAAACTCTTAGGGATTGAATTTCTGGAACAGATTTTAATTTACCATCACTGAAGAAGCTTAGCTTAGCTTGGTAGGTAATTCTTGGTTGAAATTGTTTATCTTTGAGAACTTTGAAGATTGGGCTCCAAGCTCTCCTAGCCTGAAGTGTTTCTGTAGATAAGTCTGCTGCTATTCTATTTGGTCTTCCCTGGTTGGTAGTTTGACCTTTCTCTCTTGCTGCCTTTAGGATTTTTTCTTTGATACCTACTTTGTGTAGGCAAATTACTGTGTCTAGGAGTTGGTCTTGTCATGTGTTGTCTTGCAGTGGTTCTCTGGATCTCTTGTGTTTTAATGGCCACATCACTGATGAGATGAGGGAAGTTTTCTTGGATAATATTGTGGAATGTTTGTTCAGGGTGGTCTCTGTCTCTCTATCTGTCTCAGGAATTCCAAGGAACCTTAGGTTCAGCCTCTTGAAATAACCACTCATCCTTTGGAGTTTCTTGTTCTGACTTTTTAAGCTTCTTTTCTATGTTTTTAACAGTTTGGGTTAGTTCCATATTTTAGTCCTGAAGATCTGAGATTCTTTCTTCTACTTGGTTAATTCTGCTTTCCATGCTTATTAGTTTGTCATTTATTTCAATCACAGTATTCTCTACTGCTGCTATCTCCGTTATCAACTTCTTCATCCTTTCCTCTTTTCTCTCCTCATTTCTACTTATTCTCTCTATTAGTATCTTGATATCTGAGTTTGTGGTTTGAGTCCAGTCATTCTGGGGGCTGTTCATTGTTTAAGATACAAAGTCTGTATTCTCAGTGATTGACCTCCCAGGGGGCTATTTGAGACCCATATTCTTTTGGGTTTTCTTCATTTTTATAGATTTTTTACCTTTTTACCTCTTTTTAAATTCTGTTTTTCAGTGGTAGGGAGTTAGCTTTTACTTCTGTTTGCTTAATCTCCTATTCTTCCTTATGTAGATCCTCTGACTTTGTTCAATTCTGAAGTTGGACTGGAGGTTGGGGATCTGTACTTTTTGCAGTTTTGAGATTTAATTGAGGGGGAGCTGTGATACACAAACTAACTGAAGACCCCAGTATCCACTAACAGGTGTGTGGGCCTCCTGGAACCCACTTCCCACTGCCTTACAATCTGTCCATGCAATGGGGATATATGTTTGCCCCCTGAAAGCAAGGTGAGGAAAGAAAAAGGAAAATAATGGAAAAAGGAAGGAGGAAGGTATAGAAAGGAAGAAGAGAGAAAACAGACAGGAGTACCGACTAGCAAATAAGCAGAGAAATGAAGACAGAAAAAATTTTAAAAACACAGAGACAATCATGCAAATGCACAAACTGACAAAAATAAAACCCTATTGATGTACTGTTCCTCAAAAATACCCATACACAAACAGGAAATATAAAAATATCAGCATTAAAATAACTGAAACAAAGCAAGCACAAAAACATAATCAAAAACAGAAAGAAAGAAAGAAAAAAGAGAAAAAAACTAACATAAAAAACAAGCAAAACAAAACACAAAAAAGCAAAACTTACTCTGTGGGCATTCCTGTAATTCCAATTTCCTTCAGCTGGTGCCACTGCATTAAGGAGCAGCTCTGGTCTCCAGGCACTCCCTCTGCTCTCAGTGCAGGCTGATAGGGTTCCTCTCAGCATGGGTCAGATGCCTCATGAACTACTGTGGGAGGAGAGTGGATTAGATCTGGACTCACCCAGCTTGCTGCCACTGCTGTCAAGTCTCCTGCTCAGATCTGACATGTCTGTGCCTGTTCCAGTGTGGGGGGGGGTGTCTGTCCCGCTGAGTTTGATGAGGAGATAACCTCTAGGTTCCAGGTTGGAGGCTAGGTGGGGCAATGCAGGTCAGAAAAAATGGCGTTGGTCAGCATCTCCTCACCAGTGGCAAGGCTCCTTTCCAGCTTTCTACGACCTGCTTTTTCCACAGATCCTGGGGCTCATGTCACTCTATTGTCACAGTTGATGGTGTGGGCTTGGTACAAGGTGGTGAGTAGCAGCTATTTTCTGCTGCCTCTTCTCAGGAGAGCCCTGAGAACAGCAGACAATCCTGCATGACAGGGGCTCCTATATCAGGACAGTGGGGTATTGTCACTTCTGGAGGAGAACCCAGATACACGAACTGAGTCTCCCTCAGACAGACCTTTCACTCACCACTGGCACACACCCACTCATGCAGAGAGTCTTATGGACACTCACTGTTGTGGAGACTCTCACAGTCCAACCTGTTCCCTCGCCATCTTGCCAGAAATCCAAAATAGACATTAATGCCTCCACTAGGTAGGGTCTCACAAGTATTTCATGAAGTTACCATTTGGAGAGGTATTTGAGATCACCTAGAGGTTCTGAGATGTAAGATTCAGTTGATTTATCAGCAGGAATGCCAGAGGCTGGAGAGGGAGCTGGCTTGAGTCTGGACAGATGTATCCAGGAGGGGAGTCCCAGGAGTTTGGCTGCAGGGGAACGGCTAGAATGACTTGAAAGGATCCCTTCCATGGTGGCTGAAGGGGCTTAGTTTGTCCTGACAAGTCTTTGAGAAATACTCAATCTCCAGGTTTTAGCTGTGATTTGGGAATGGGGGCCAGAAGATGCTGATCTGCATAGTCTCTTAAAAGTTTTCTGGCTAATTCCAGGACCTGGAGATAATTTCCTAGGGGAGGAATTTCTGTGGGTAACCCAGGCTATAAGAGTAGAGGACTGCCATACATTAATTCAAAGGAACAAAGGTGCTTTGAGAGTGGCCCTGAACCTCAGAAGAGCCATGGGCAGTAATTGTGGCCATCCTAGTTTAAATTCCAGAGACAGTTTGGTTAGGTCCTGTTTGAGAGTAGAGTGTGCTTTCTCTATTTTCCCTGAAGATTGGGGATAATAAACTGTATGGAGATTAAAGTTTGTGCCCAGAGCT